>NW_028261381.1:88916840-88931840 GCF_051295495.1 Thamnophis sirtalis
GTTTCATATTCTAATAAATGGTTGCTAAAAAGAGAGTTGTATTATGAGTATGACAGGCAGGTACTCTTTAAAAGACTATTTTAAAATAAATATTTGCAAATTAACATTACAAACCGTTTCCCCCCTCCCATTAAACCTTTTCTGTTGTAGTTCTGGAAAATAGCAATGTGCATTTCCATTTTATGTGTTCTTAACCTAATGATGATTTTGATAAAAAATAAATAATTCCAAATACATTACGCTTTAGGTACATTAGCAGCAGTTTTTTGTTCATCCAAAAAAATCTTTATTACGAATGATCAATTCTTGATAATCCCAGCAAGCCTTATTATAATATTTATTATTTTTTATATGCATAGAGTTGAAAGTTCTTCACTATTTCCATCACTATTTGCTTGATTTTTCTCAAATTCAAATCATAGTTGCAGTTCTGCTTTGCATTGGCTAGTTCCAAGTCAATGACACTTGGCCTACTCATATTCTTGACCAGGCAATTTTGTGTACATTTTTGCATAAACTTTTTTTTTTTACAATGTAATTGAAGGGAAATCCATCTAATGACCTTATTATTTCAATACGTTCAAGAGGCTGGATTCAGAAAATGTCTCTGAATGGAAGGACTCTTTTTCATACAATGGAACAGATATAGTGATCACTTGCCCTGGACCTCCCTTCTGTCACAGTCTGTTATGACCTCTAGATTGGCTTCCTTGGATAGGAGAGCTCTGAAAAGCAATGGGGGAAGTGCCTCTAAGTGTGGCAGTGAAAAAGGGACCTCAAAAACAGTGTCTCTGCTCCCGGACCTCCCCACATTTCTTGCAGATGAGTCTGTTCATTAAATGCTATGCTAGGAGACTATGAGTTGAAACCATCTCATTTAAGTCAGTAGGAATTGGGAAAGAATGCATCTTTAAAAAACAAAATTGCTAAAGGAGAAAATGTCAAAATAGGCAAAGGAGCAGCCACAATGTCATGATCCTGCCTTTTAGAAAATGCAAACATTGCTTGCAAATATAAAAGGACTTTTATAATATGATTCCATGATGGATACCTCAACTATTTTGACCCTCCCCATGGGGTCCACTGATATTAATGTTCCTAAAAACATATTTTTATACCATAAACATGGTGATTCTTTAATGTTATTTGAATGCAGTAAAACGTTTGAAAGTATCACTTGAAAATGTCACTTAAAATCAAGGAGGCTTCAATTATCCTGAAACGTTGAATTTCTCCCAAATAATCTGAAAATGAGAGTACATCCAACTCATAAGCTATTTGATCATATAAATGTGGGATAGGATTTGTATCCTTATTTTACCAATATGATTACAAATTCTTTGCAAAGAATAACATTATTTTAGGACATCCTGTACTGATTTCAGGTGCAAGGTGAACAAACACTCTTAAAATTATATTTAAAGTTGAAGAACTGCATTTTATTTTAATACACTATTAAAATGTTTAATACACAATTATAAATGTTATCTAATGAAGATCAAGCCCAAACGCAGCTTTCTGGTATACGTTTTGCAGTATTTTCCAAGTCATCAGCAAAGTCAAAACCAAATAAATATGCAGACAGTAGCTGTTTTCAGATTCTTCCAGGACTGTTGTCCAGCAATGACTTTTGACACCTTCAGGGAATTAAATTAGCCACCAATAACATGGTGTGATTGGAAAAGGACAGATCAATTAAAATAGAACAACATACATCATGTATGTCCATCATGGCTACCAAAGATGCCTGAGATTGATTTGCCCTTTTCCAATCACACTGTGTGATCTAATTTTCTCAGCGCAACACCTGCAGGGGTTTGTGTTAATTTGGGGATAAGCTCTTTTTACAGGGTGATGTTATGACAGACACTTAACACTGTCTTCCTTTTGTTCTTGTTTGCTTTTGTGCGGCAGGCTAACAAGAGTGGTTCAGCTTTCACCTAAGAATGCCACACATTCTGCTCCGTTTATTTGTTTTGATTGGGAAGGCAGGAGCATCTCTTCCTGTTATATTCTTAAAGGAAAATGTTGCTTTTCTGCAAGCATTGTGGGCACTGAAATAGATACGCCTCAACAGAACCTGCAATCAGAATCTCTCTGAAAAAGTAGGCCTTTGGGGAGGGGTGCATTTTCTAGAGGGTATATATGATATTTTAAACAAAAGCATGTGGTTGGAAGGAGTGGCTTAGATTTTGCTTCATTGCTATGCTAGATAAGGACAAGATTGAGTGCCAAAGAAGCCCTCTTGGACAAAGAGACGTAGGGACTGTTTCTAAAGCTTTCTGATGGACAAAATGGGGCAGAATAGCTAACGTTCTAGAACACAGGAGCAAAATTAGAAATGATCTTGATAGGATTGCAAAGTTGGCTGAAAGTAACAGAATCCACACCCACCTTCTCCCCTATCCTCCATAGCACCCATTTGCCTGCTCTTTGTAGTGCCCATTGTTGGCACCTGCCCACTTGTCTACCTGCCCCCTGCCCACATGCCTATAGCTAGTGTCCACCAGCTTGCTTGTCTGGGAATCCCACATCATTCTACATCATAGTCACACGAGATCTTTATTTAACAAGCATTGTAATCCTGGGGCTACAACAGCAACCTGGAGTTCTGGCTTTACTGCCACTAGGCAATGCCGTCAGATGATTTTGCACTTTAGGACTGTGTTTTGGTCCTGATCGCCATCGTACCCTGAGGACTACCTGTAATAGTTCTTCTTTAGCCTTCACTGGTCACATCCCACAAATGAAAGATTCACAAATTTGGGGACAAGTTCAAAGAGTGCAGTGAGAATGGTTAATGAACTACAATGATGGGAGTTTAAGAAATTAGCATATTAACCTAAATAAAAGCCAACAAAGGGGAGATAGTACAGTTTTCTTCAAGAACTGGAAGTGGTGCCACAGGTCTGAAGACCATGGTCTGTTGTTTTGTCAACCTAGAAAGTAGGGAAGAGAGATTCTGTTTAAATATTGGGGGAAGAGGAACCGTAATGATAAGCTTTTCAACAGTGAAACCGTTTGCCAAAAGAAATTGTTGAGTGTTCACTTGTTGGATGTTGTCACATAGAGGCTGGACAGCCATTGTCAAGGATGCATTAATTTAGGTTTTTGAACTGAGCAGGAAGTGGGACCAGTAGCTTACATGTCTTTGCCCATTCTATGATTCCCGGGAAATATCTACTTTGACTTCTTTTGCTTATGCCCTTTTGTAAGAATGTCTTCTTGTAGCTCATTTTGGACTGTAAATGAACAGGTTTCAAAAAAGAAGAATGTTTTGAAATAATTGCGCAAGATGTTGATGGACTTACACCTTTTAAAAAAAATCAGCATTAACTGGGATTATTTTTTGAACCTATAAATATTATAATTTATTACTATGTTTCTGTTTTCCTGAAATGGTAAGAGATGATAATATTTGAATGTGAATTAAATCAGGATTTCCCCTTAATTTTCTTTTGGTAACAGAAATTCACTGTAAGACTGGGGTAGGCACAAGGAATCACCTTTTCTGTTTTGCTAAATGCCACAGTATGTTGAGACTAGTAAAGTGGGATTCATAATCTGGATTACAGGGCAGCTCTTGCTAAATCTCAGATCCATGGGTAGCCACACTTTTCTGGATTTGAGCAAGGACAAACCTAGGCAAGGACAGGGGTGGAGGCTGTCTTATACATTTGTCTGATTGCACATTGAGTAAATGATTTTTGTGGAGTTCTGTAGGTTTATACTTATTTTATTTATTTATTTTATTTATGCTTGTTTATTTTAAATATTTATTTAACAATAAGTAAATATTTATTTATTTTAAAATAAATATAATATTTTTTTAAAGGAATGTTGCTGTGAACTGCCATTTATTTATTTATTTATTTATTTACGTTTGTTATGACTCCTCATTCCAGGCAGACTATTAGATGGTTTACAAAATCCAAAAACAGTAAAAATATCCAGAACATACTAGGCAGGCAGAAACAATTGAAGATCGGTACTTTGGCAGGTAACCAGGCCTGTGCCATGAACAACTTTATAGGTGATGGCTAGCACCTTGAATTGTACCTGGAAGACAGCTGGCAAACAATGCATCTAGCATAGCAACTGCATATTGGCATTATGAAAAGTGTTACTGCCTGCCCTGCTTTATTTTGAACCAGCTATAGCTCCTGATAATCTTCAAGGGTAGCCCTATTTGGAACACATTGTAACAGTCCGAGCAGGTGGTGATCAGGGCATGAGTAATCATCTGAAGGGCTTCCTGGTAAAGGCAAGAATGCAACTAGTGCATAAGATGAGCCGGTTACAAACAGCCCTCCTGCCTACTACAGCTGCCATCTGCTCTCTGAGCAGTAGCTAAAAATCCAGGAGGATCCTCAATTTGCATAACATAGGGAAATGCTATCCCATAATAAAAATGTTCCCAACCAAGGCTGGCTCAAACTGTTACAACAATTTCCAATTTTGTCCGGATTGACCTGAAGTCTGTTCTGTTTCATCTACACAGCCATGTGGTTGAGATATAATATAGTGTGCTGATAATATTGTCCCCCAAACCAATGGATATTCTCAACAATTTTCATGTGGATGTTAAACAGAAAAAGAGAGAGTATTGAACTTTAAGCGCTCCTAAAATGAGGAACCTCCCTCTTCATTAACATTAACTGAGTGGGGCCAACAACAGATTAAGGAGGCAGTAGCACAGTGCCTCCACCTCCCAACTTCCACAGCTCGCCCAGAAGGATGGATTTGTCACCCTGTCCTGATTCTGACAAAGATGGAGCATGATCAGTGCTGTGCTATGCCCCAGTATGAAATCCAATTGAAACAATCCATTTTCTCCAAGTTTCTCTATAGCTAGTATACTCGCCCCCCACCCCAAGGAATATTGGAGACTGGACAATGATGACCTCCTGCAATTTATTCTTTCATTCATTTATTTAGCGCATAGCATCTAGAAAGGTCATGCAATCACAGATATATAAATTCAGTTTGAATAAGTGTGTTTGTGTGTGTTGTGTGATCCCCTTTTATAATGGAATGCATGGATGATGGATATGAGGGGGAAAAATGCTACTTAGAAAAATCAGACAAGAAAAGAGGAGTCCCCAAAGACTTAATAACATTCAGAGGAAGAACCCGCCCCAATTGATCAGATGGTTAAAAGTGGCAACAGGACGTTCGGACCTTCAGATTTGCAAGATTCCGTTAATGTTGCCTTACGATAAAGTAGAATTAGCTCATCTACTCCTGTTTCCAGTCTAGTTTATCCCAAGAGGGCTGACACCTCCTGAGGTAGGATATACCACTGCCTTCTTCAAGGCCCAGCAGATTATCATGGGATTATCATAGGATAATCATGAATAACAAAGGCAGCTGCATTTCTTTTTGAAAGAAAACAAATAAATACCCATGTCACTAAAGACAGGGAGGTGGGGTGGTGATGATTTCCTAAGACCCCCTTAGAAGAGACCAGATGCCATGATCTACAGATGAATGGCAGTGAGACTTGAAGTTAGGCTCAGTGGACAAATTGCCATTACTGTTGGTATACTGAAAAACGTGCTCAGCAGTACTACTACTTAAGCACAGGGCTGGTGGCAGATATTCAATTTCCATGCTTTGGAAGCATGGGTACTGAAAACTTGAATGGCATTCAAAATTTAATGGCTCAGGTTTTCATGAAACAGGTGACCCATACACGGGAATTAAGTTTTACTTTCAAGCAGCTGATTAATGATCTGAAAGGGGAGATATTTCTGTTAGTCCCTTGTTGTGGTTAGATCACATTTGATCATTCTGAAGCTTGTCAACACTGTAAATCTTTGCAGCTTTGCAGAGATTAAACTGATTAGGGTGATGCCTTAAATTTGCTATACAAGTTTCCAGAAAACATTTGAGGAGTTTCCCAAACAATCTGGCAGACAGTTCATTTGAATTTTGCAATATGTATTGCCAAGGGACATATGTCTTATTTCAGGTAATATCTATATGTTTGATTAAATGGACGATCAAAATGAAGTACCGGAAATTATTTACATAATTTTAATGAATTTGGTAGATTTTAACATATCACACGATCCTTTATTGTTTTGGTTTTGTCTCCCTGCAGTCTTTCACAATTAGGCACCATGAAGAGATTTACTTCTGATTAAACATATATTGTTTATTGTATGGTTAAAAGTAAGAGGGAGATAAAGGGACCGAGTAAAATAATCTTCTACTTCATAGTTTCTGGAAATGTTTGCAATTGTGAGGTATACGTTCTGTACTATTTTTCAAATTAATAAATGAAATTATGTAACATTTATTTATTTGATTTCTGATGAGCACTAGCTAGCATGGCCAGTAGGAAGGGAGCATGAAATTTGTGTCAAAGTATCGGAAAACTATTGGATTGCATGTCCCTATCTAAATATATGATTGATTTTTTAAAAATGTATCATGTATTGTTTCCTTCACTTCAAAATAATATTTTTCACGTTCAGACAGTATCTTGAAAACTCTTGTTGAGAGAACAATGACTTTTCTATTACAAAAGAAGCACCTAAGACTTACTGACATACATGTCTCCTGAATTTATTATCTGAAAATTACGGTGTATGGCATTTAAAATAACATTGGATTTATATTGCTTTCTATTTATTTCAACTCTCAGGATGGCATACATTTTTAAAAAGCAAATTATAAAAATAAAACTGATGCAATTACAATGACCAACATTACAATAAATTGTTTAAGCCATTAAAAATTAAAAGCTTGGAAAAATAGATACGATAGATAGATAGATAGATAGATAGATAGATAGATAGATAGATAGATAGATAGATAGATATTCTTTTAAATACAGTAACTAGACAAGTTACTGTAGGATTTCTGAGGCCTCTAGTCAATTTCATTCTGCCTTTCTTCCCAGTAAAGAAAGGATGGGGCAGGCTTTTTTAGAGACAGAAATGGATCCTTTGGGTCTGATAGATTTATGTAAGTGGGGAATTGTAGTGATCTTTGTTTGTCTGCAAGGTCAAAGGGAAGCATCCTCAAAATAAATTCTAATTTCATTTCAACCATAGCAGATAACATCATGCCATTTGCACCAAAAATTTGGTCAAGCAGATATTTCTTTTTTAATAGCTGAGTGCTATTTGATGACTCATTAACCATGCTCCAAGGGATAATGTTCACCAGATATAGAAATCCAAAGAGATTTATTTTATATTTTTATTGATATTGAGTAATAATCTGTGAACTATCATAAAAGATAAAGCCCCTGAGATAGTTAATATGATTACAAATACAAAATTGATAAAAAAATGACAAAAAAATGTTGAGACTTTGAAAAAAGTGCAAAGAAGAGCAACTAAGGTGATTAAAGATATGGAGACTAAAACACATGAAGAATGGTTGCAGGAACTGGGTTTGGCTAGTCTAGAGAAAAGAAGGACTGGGGGGGAAGACATGATAGCAGTATCCCAGTATTTGAGGGGCTGTCACAAAGAAGCACCAGAAGGCAAGACAAGAAACAATGGATGGAAATTAAACAAGGAGAGAAGCAATCTGGATTTAAGGAGAAACTTCCTAACAGTGAGAATAATCAACAAGTGGAACAACTTGCCTTCAGAAGTTGTGGGTGCTTTATCACAGGAGGTTTTTAAGAAGAGACTTGATAGTCACTCGTCTGAAATAGTATAGGGCAGTGATGGCAAACCTTTTTTGGCTGCTGTGCCAAAAGTGGGGGAAAAACAGGGGGGTTGTGCACTGGCCTGCCACACCCATAATGCTATGCGCGCGACCCCCCAGCCCAAGCATGCATGTGATCAGTGACAACCTCCTGCTTTTGGCACATTTTTTTCACCCTCCCCAGGCTCTAGAGGCTCTCTAGGAGCCTGGGGATGGCGAAATCAGCCTCCCCCGCCCCACCCGGATGCCTTCCGGACACCTCAGGAGCTTCCCTGAAGCCTCTGGAGAGCGAAAAACTTGGAATGAGGAACTTGGAAGTTTGGGAATGGTGACTTCCGGTTTACTCGTAGGGGCGGATTTTGCCCTCCAGAGACTTCAGGGAAGCCTCCTGAAGGCTCTGAGGTTAAAAAATCGGCCCTACGGACAAACCAGAAGTCACCATTCCTAAACTTCCAGGTTCCCTGTAGGTCTGTTTTTCGCCTTCTGGAGGCTCCCCTGAAAAAAGGCCCTATGGACAAACTGGAAGTAACTTCCAGTTTGTCTGTAGGGCCGTTTTTCGACCTCCAGAGCCTTCAGGGGCCTTCAGGAGGCTTCCCTGAAGGTTGTGAAGGGTGAAGATGGCCCTATGGCCAAACCGGAAGTGACTTATGGTTTGTCCATAGGGATTTTTTTGCCCTCCAGAGCCTTCAGGTAAGCCTCCTGAAGATTCCGGAGCCCTACAAGCCCTACAAGCAAACCGGAAGTCCATTCCCGAACTTCTGGTTTGCCCATAGGGGTGGTTTTTTGTGCTTTGGAACCTTCAGGGAAGCTTCTGGAGGGCGAAAAATGGCCTCAAAAGAAAGCCAAAGTCTGCTGGCCAGAGCGTGCATGTGTGCTGGCCAGCTGACAGGGCAATGCTTTACATGCCCTGACAAATGGCTCCGCGTGCCATCTGTGGCATACGTGCCATAGGTTCGCAATCACAGATATAGGGTCTCCTACTTGAGCAGGGCATTGGACTAGAAGACCTCCAAGGTTCTTTCCAGGTCTATTCTGATTGATTGATTGATTGATTGATTGATTGATTGATTGATTGAAAAGCTTGAAGATAATTTTACTCATTGCCAGTTCTGACTTGGGCTACTTCAGTCAACTGTTTTATTGGAGCAGTTTAGAATCTTCCTATTTTTTTTAAAAAAAATCAAATATATCCAAACTGGAAAGGAGACATGAAATACGGACATAAAAAATATCATCAGCATATTAACACTAGTTCACATTCTAAACAGTTATGCTATATATTAATATACAATATTAAATATTGTAATCTTATTAATACAACATGCTAATGATTTCAAACACCTGTTTAAAATAACAGGGGGAAATGGGAACCCTTGTCTAGTGCCTTTATTAATGAAAAAAATGGATTAAAAATGACAGAATCATTTTGGATGAAGAAGATACATTTGAATACAGATCCAATTATAAATTCTTCAGAAAATCCTAAATTAACTAGAATAATGAACATATGTTGCCGATAAATTTTGCCAAAGGCTTTTCCAGCATTAAGTTATATAATCACAGCTTGATATTATCCATTATTTAAATCAATCTGATATATTGTAAAGAAAATATTGTCTGATCTTTAAAAACCCAACCTGGTTATTCTTAATGACTTTTGCTAGAATTCTTATTTGCTAGAACAGATATTATATCTTGATATCTACATTGGTCAGGAGGATTAGCCTAAAAGGAACAAATATTATATTTGCCTGGCAACCTTCACTAAACAATAACAAAATGTCATCTTCCAAAATATTATTATATAAAAAGTAATATGACTAATGCTAGGAAAGGTGGAAGGAAAGAAAAGAGAATAACAAGCATGGTGCGTGGCCTTGCTCACAGTGGCAATGAGTGCTGTTGCTGAAGTTCTGGATTAGATTATAATGTAGAAAGTCTATGTGGCCTCCAGGAGTCACGAACAACTTGATGAAACATAATTGATCAATGTAAATTTAGAAACAGCTGTGTCACAAAATACTTTGTATTATTCATCAGGAAACCCATTTGTCCAGGTACTTTATATTAATCAAAATTAGGATCACAGTTTTAATGTCATTAATAGTCAAAAGGGCTATTGTAAAAAAATAATTGTGGGAGATTTTTTTAAAAACAAAAAAACTACTTTCATGAAATACAGACTGACTATACAAATTTGAGTACAATTTAAGACATTGGAATGTTACATATTTAGAGGAATTACGTAAGTTATTTTTCATATCTTTAAAAGGTAAAATAAAGCTTTCATTGTTTTTCTTCAAATTACTTTGCAGATCTGCCATCATTACTCCAATTTTGGTGTGCATATATTAAAACAAATTCAGATCTGTGTTATATTCTTCAGGTTAAGCTTATATCTCTCTGTATTGATAGGAGTGCTAACTATTGTGCCAGAAGAATTTCAATTTTATTTTTTTATATTGGTTTCAAGATTTGTTTTCCTCATATGATGCATATGCAACCATACAGACATGGGTATAGGCCTTCCCATATAAAAATTAAAGAAGTAGCTGTACTTGCATTTAATTCAAAATACTGCAATGCGTCAGAATTATAAGAAAAATAAACTGGTAATGACAAGATATGATGGATAGATTTGACATTCTAGCAATCACTGACATTGATTCAATTATTCTAATTCAGAATAAAAGCTGTATACACTATGTGTTATAGTACAGTAAATTTTAAAAAATGATTGACATTCATATTAAACAATTATTGAAGCGCACCATTTTACTTAGAGCATTATAAAGTCAATCATTTAACCAACACTTTAATTCCATTCCAATCAAAATACATTAACATTATTGTAGTCAGTGTTTTATGGGTTTTTTTTTTGAAGAGGCACATTGCTTTTATATCTATAAAATTGTAATCTGAAGTATGATCTGTACTATCAAAACTGAACATGATGGAAATTATGGAGAAATGATTTAAAATAAGATCCCAATAGTCTTAAAACAGGACACCATCTAAAATGAATATGCATGGTTCTTACTTCCTGATATTAACCAAATTATCCCTGTGGTACCTTAGTTCTATATAAATACACAGTTTTTATTGCATTTTTCACATTTATATAGTTTGTATTTCCATTTCATAGATGTAAAATATGAATACATTTGTAATGTATTTGTGTATATATGCCCATGTATATATTATATATCTGCATATAATTTATATAATTACCCATCTTATGTATCATAACCCTGGGCAACTTACAAACAATATGCATATATGTACAATACATAAACACACCAATCACACTCACAAGAATGAAAGTTCGGTTTTATTTTATATTGCACCCTATACATTCTCTGATATCTATTCTCCACTTTCTTTGATTTTAATATTAATGTAGCTGTCAGACTGAATTTTACTCTGTTGACATAATTTCATCAGGTTAGCATCTCTTTATGTTTATTATTACAATTTTGAATTTCATTAAAAAAGTCTTTGTGTTTTGTAAATTTAATTCGAGCATTTTAATATATTTATTAGCCTATAAGACAATCTAATTATTTAATGTGAATGTTTACCATAAAACAGTTTCACTAAGGCATAGAATGGTCTGCACATAGTTATATAAAAGAATTTGTTCTATTTTATTGAATAGTATTTTTGAGATACCCCTTTTGATATCAAAACAACTTACCTGAAATAATTCTTTATTTTATTTAATGTACTACTGATTGACAAAAACAGTAGTTCCAGTAAGCATTTAAAATTCTTTTGCTTAGTCGCTATCTTGAATTTTACCTATACCAGAAGTCCAGTTTTTGACCATTTTTCCAAAGGGCAATTTATTTTTAAAATGTTCTCGCAATACAGAATGCATTTGTTTACTGTCAAAACACCACACCTGTGAACATAAAAATAACAGAATGGAAAGATAGATACAAAGCTTGCAAGTTAGTTTTTTTTTTTTTAAGGACTGCTGGGTCACAATGATGAAGAAAAATATTTACGAAAGTCATTAACAGTCATAATTAGAGTGTCATATAAATTGGAGTGAAACTGCTAAATTGAAATCACTAGAAGTCCAGGTGCTTCTTGCCCATGGCCATCGCACTACATTCTGTGCTCAGCAATTTGGCGGAGACTGCCAGGTCCTGTTTGCTTGTGCGGCTCACTGTGTCTGACAAGTCTGGAGGCAAATGCAATCGCTGTGGCAGGAGATTTTCAGTAGGGGGGAGGGGAGAGGAGAGGGAAAGAGAGAGAGAGAGTGAAGAGGACAGAGGGGACAAAAAGAAAGAACTATAATAAATTTTTATTTAAATATTACTCATTTCAAATATATTTCTGATTCTCCCTGCCAATGAGCAAAACATTTGAATGGTTCCAATCATTAAGCATATGTCATATATTTCTCTAAAAAAATTCTGCTAGTTTCCACTCAGATTCATTTTTTTCTCTCAAGTTCTTTCAAAGCCTGAGATCCAAACAAGTAAAAATAAATAAATAAATAAGTAAATAAATGAATGAATGAATAATAAAAAAATGAAAAGATGCTCTTTAGTTGAGCAAAATTTCATATGAAAATAATTCCATAAGGCCAAGATAAGTCCTTTACAATACAATTCAAAAGATGTACAGTACATTTAGACATTAATCCTACTGTGTGCCTAGGCATTATTCTCTAACATGGGAATTATCCTCTTGCGATTTCAATGTATTCCTAGACCTTCATATGTAATTCCCAATGAAGTCAATATAGTCTAATTTTGACTACATATGTACAGGATTAAACCACAGAATTAATTTTGTTCCCAAAACAAAAAGCAAATTGTTTCGATTTCAGTTTGCATTGATAATGAATGTACAGTTTGTACTCAGAAGAATAAAACTGAATACAATTGGATTGAATGAAGATAAGTTTCCTTCAGTTATCAAACCAGTATTCTAATATAAGTGCATTGTCTTTACATTTATTTTATTGCTGGTAACATGGTTTACTTCCCATCAGAAGTAGATAGTTAGCAATATAAAGAACACTCTCACTTTTGTGATACTGCATACAAGTTAGAATTCAAAGGAACAAAATTCTTGGCTATTTCTTGTGTTTATTAACAACAATTTGTCCATACCACATGTTGAGTCAGAGACTTTCAAAAGCAACATTTAACTTGAAATGGAAATAAATAATTGAAAGAAAATAAAAACAAATGATTCCCACTGGACAAAGGCTCTTTGGAACTTCATTATGTAAGATACAATAGGAAGAGTGCTAGATTTATGGTGTCTCAACAATGAGAGAAACATATTAAGTCTATCTTCAGTTTTACAAGTCAGAATCAGTTAGGCTTTAATGTGTCTGGTTATAACAATAAACAATTTTAATAATAATTCTAGAAGACTAGTATAAGATGAGATCCTCAGAAAGGGAGGCTAGTTAAGAAGCAATATATAAATTGGTGTAAGATTATGGATCTAATGAGAGTGTGGATATTGGTATGAACAGAAAAATACTGGAATATATAATGAACGGTGTTGCTACATAATACCAGATTTAAATTAATGGAATTCCCATTTGTGTGGAGAGGTCAAATGAAATTTCCAGGTGAAGCAACCCAACTGGGGTGGTTGTAATTGAGTAACAAGTATACTATGAATAAAGATATTGTGAGTCTTGCACCACATCCATAGTTAGATCAAGTAGTGTAGAGATCTAATCTGGATAAAATCACTTCAGAAGAGAAACCAGAAACCTTCATTGCTCTGAAAACTGCCAATAGTTCAATACTGTTTATATACAACAGTCGTTTGAGGTATGTCTTGGATAATGTACTTTCCAACTGATCACTAAGACCTTTGCTTCACAGTGATTGTTGGCACAAGTGGTGAAAAGGGCCAATCCCCAGTAGATTTGGAATAAATATTCTCTTGTAGAATAACTGATTTAAAAATTGGAGGAGGTAGAAGTGAAGACAGTTTGAATTCAGATTAGACTGAAAGATAGACAGGAACCAATGTTGCAAGATTCTCATGTGCATACTTGTGAAAGAGTCTATTGTGGTTTACAATCTGTAATACTTGGTTCACACATTGCAGTAAACATAGTGTAGTTTGCTTAGTTTTGACTTAGCTTGATGTGTGAACTCAGCCATAGTCTTTGTTCACCAAAAATAAAAAAAGGAAAAGGGGGGATGTTAAAAGGCCCTTGACTGTGACTTGGAATGAGTAACTAGGTGCATAATAATAGGAAGGCTCTGTCACAGCATGTGTTGATCACACTAGAGAGAAAAGCATTCACTTGGCTACATTTTTAAAGTTGTTTTATATTAGAAAAGGAGGGAAGCAACAGAGTACAGAGTCTGTTCTTAATATTTTGAGCATAAATAAGAATTGCTTAGACTAGAGGATAAATGACAAATTTATCTTGTATTTGACAAATACAAGAAAGAAAATAAAACATCTAAATAACCTTTTCTGTTTGAATAAATTATTGCTGATCTAAAACCTTCACAATGCTACAAAAAGAGTACTGCTTTAAAATAATTGTTTGAAGTAATATAAATGTATATATTTTTGACTAATATTATTTTTTATTATATATTTTGTTGGATTCTACAACCAAAAATTATTTACTTGATCTCAATGGATTGATTCAAATTAAGCAATATGCTTACACTACACTACACTACATTACATTACACTACAATATGATCAGTTTCAAAAGTAAATCTAAAGTGTAAAATTGTGTATGAAATGTCTGCATATGCCTAAATTGCCAGTTACAGTTGAATTTCAAATGAGAATTATATGAAAATACTGTAAGAGAAACTGTCATGCTACCCAACTTACTTTTAAACTATTACACAACAGCAGAGGAATAAAATAAAGCTTAAAACAAAGAGAATTCCGCAAACAATATAATTTTACTGGACTTCACTAATATTCAGGCCAACTATTTACTAGCAAATGGAATAATGCAAAATAATCCACATTAACTAACAGAATTGTGTTCTCTTATATCTATTTCAAATTCAAAGATTGAAGAAAAAGTTCTTAGCTGACAACTTTAAACTATAATAGAAAGATATTTATTTTAGAATATCAACTCTTGTGAAAACTGTTTTTATTGCATAGCAAAATATCTAAAACTATGCACATAAAATGCAGATAGAAAAACTAAACAATCACTAAGCTTATAAAGCTTATCAATATGGTATTTGTTTATGCCAATATCAAGTATATTGTATTTAATATGTTAAAGTTGTAATCATAAACATGCTTGGAAAAAGATTTATTGATATTAATGAGATTTAGGAACGAAGAATAAGGCTA
>NW_028261381.1:89179340-89239340 GCF_051295495.1 Thamnophis sirtalis
AATATGTGTATATGAAGATAGCATCTGTGCCTGACAGTTGGTAGAACTCTATTATTGTTCCTTTATTTCCCCCCCTTCAAAAAAAAAAAGGAAAAATAACAAAAGCCAATGCAAAAACTACTGAGGTTGAGTGTGTTGAATGCACTGGAAATGTTTGGCATAATTCTGATTGAAAGAATAAAAAAGTTGACAGTGAACAAAATTTGGAAAGTACAATAAGGCATCGCAATAAAGAAGGAATGTATGGATCAGATTTCTGTTCTTTAATAACTATTTAAAATGTATGAATATGAGAGGATACTGCTTATTGGTTGATTTAGAAGAAATTGTTTGATAAACTGAATAGATTTGAATTCAAATTGATTCAGCAATTAGCCTCATACAAATATGTGTTATCTCCCCTTGTTTATTATATTTTTGGTTAAGTACATAAGAAATTCTTGTAGTGGTGTTAGAAGTGTGTTGGTTGAATGCATGTAATTTTTGCATGAACACTGATTGATTTTATTTATAAGTTCCAAATAACTCTTACAACTAAAAAAATAGCATATAAAATGATATTAATAACTGGAAGTGCAAAATATTAAGAAAATTAAAATAGGTCAGACCAAAGAAACAAAACAAAACAAAGAAAAGATGACTTCACATTTCCCTGTCCCCAAGGCCTGGGACAACAGCCAAGTCTTTAGTGATTTCTTAAACAACCCAAAGGATTATGTTATTTTAACTTATTAAAATACAAATTAAAATGAAAATAGTGGGAAAATGGGGAACGGAAAAGAAGACAGAAAAAAATATAGGGTAAAGAGGAAAAATCCCACTTGTGGTCATAAATTGAGGATTATCAAATCAATAATTAAATAATTTCTACTACCTTAAACTATGTACTATGTATATGTACTACCTTAAACTACAGGTAACTTGATAGCAGTGTTCTAATATCTGAGGTGTTGCCATAAAGAAGAGGGAATCAATCTACTCTCCAAAGCACCTGAGGGTAGGACAAGAAGCAATGGATGGAAACTAATCAAGGAGGAAAGCAACCTAGAACTAAGGAGAAATTTCATGACAGTTAGAACAATTAATCAGTGGAGCAATATGTCTCTAGTTGTGGGTGCTCCAATACTGGAAGTTTTTAAGAAGAGACTGGACTACCGTTTGTCTGAAATGTTACAGGGTTTTCTGCCTGAGCAGGCAGTTACACTAGAAAACCTCCAAAGTCCCTTCCAACTGAGTTATTCTGTTATTCTTTACTAATGGTTTACAATGTAACATTTCAGCTGTAAATAACTGCAAATTGTAAACTTAATTTGAAAAGCAACTTCTATATTTGTGTATGTAAGAGAGAAAAGATTGAGTGCACTGGATTTTAGCAGCAAATATAATAGAGAAAATGGGATGTTCAGGTTAACTTTTCTAAAACCTCCATTATATTTCTGATTTAAATAGATCTCTGTTGTACATGTATTTTTTCAAAAAGTAAAAGTGATCTGTATTTCTCAGGATAAATAAAGTTGTTGTACTTTAGATTATTTACTACATGTAATTTACAAATAGAAATTTCCTCAGATATTGTATCTATATGACCTAAAATTAATCTCCATTTTTTAAATGCAATAATCTAGTAGACATGCTACAAAAATAAAATAGATTTTTCATCTTCTCTTCCACCTGATAACTCAAAAGTGTTCATGAATTTGAGATATTCTGGATGGACCTACTAAAGAATTACTCTGGGCAGAAAGGCATTAGATAAATTATATAAGGAAATTATAAACAAAGATCTTTAATCAAAGTTCTCACTTTGTCTAGAAATATATCTTAGGTTTTTCCTTGGTAACAAATACTTAATTTCTATCTTCCTAACCTTGCAAAAAATAGATTGATAGCCAAGTTAGCAGACAAAAATTAACAAGTATTTACCCTTTCGAATTTGAGTTTTTCTACTAAGATATTATGCATGGGGGTCATTATTTTAGGAGAAGAATTAGGAAACCAGCTGTTAAATGGATCATTTGTACAAGACTTTATGAGCAGTATAAATCTAGGCAAATGTAGATCAAGGCTCAGAAACAAGTATATTTGGTTTTATGAAGCAAAGGTGAAGAAAAGTGATTTGCAGATGAGAACTAAAATGTTGCTTTCTGATCAGCTACAGAGGCATGCTAAGGTGAATTTTAATTATGACTAAATTGTGGTATTACTCTTTCATACCCTGAACATCTGTTCCCTTCAGGAATGATGATTTATGCAGGCTATCAATAGAGACAGCTTGCTACAGCTTATGTCACGGTTTGCGGAAAGATGGAGTCGTAGTTCCAAAAATATCAGCTTTTATGTGGATAGCAGCCAGTATGTTATTAAGGTAATAGGTGAATGGGAGCATGATATGTTCGCTTTTAATTCTGAAACTAAATATTTACTTTACTTCTTTTCTTCCAGACCATCTGTTGTTAATGAAGAATGCAACTTGGACACTGAATGGTCTCATTTTTCCTAGAGATGTCAAGAGAAGAAAAGCTGAGCCTGTACTTTCCAAACGTATGAAGAAACTTATAGAAAAACCTATGATCAGACTTTTGGTGTTTAAGAACTGCATGGGACAGGATGGTTATGAAATAGCAGCATCTCCAAACGAAATTGAAAAGGTATATTGAGATGTGGCATAGCAAAATCCAAGTATATGAAGAAAGTTTTCACTTTTTTATTATTTGTAATTGGTCCATTTAGATATATGATTAGAGTTTTCAGCTGAGGAGGTTACAACAATATTGTAGGTACACCTCCCATAGATAATTGAATAGATTCCATTATGCATTGTTATGTTTTACTTGGTTGCTTTACTGTATCATTAAATCCATTTTGGGGGTTTAGATTTGGGATAGAGACTTGGGCTCATGCAATTCCATTAATATTTATATGTGGAGAACTAGAATTGATCTACAGATTTTTGTAAGCATAAGTTTGCTTTATAGTTCATGTTTAAATTTCAGAAGAAGAAAAAGAAAACAAATCTGAAGAAGTTGAGCATTACAGAATTGGACATGAAAAGAAAGGAACATAGATGGTTAATAAATGATGTTTGGAGCAAGTAAATTAAAAATGTGGGATGCCTGGGCACTTCTTTCCCTCAGATAGGTCTAATTTCTCTATTCCCAGCTTTCACTTAAAAATATCTATTTTATAGGAAAAGGTCTCTTTCTGCTTAAAAGTGTTTTCAATTAATGAATGAGTAGACATAGCAATAATGAACATACCCAATATGAAGATGGAAGTAATATTTGCACATTTGTTTCAGAGGTGGGATTCAATTTTTTTTACTACTGGTTCTGTGGGCTCTGTGGCTTTGTGGGCATGGCAGGGGAAGGATACTGAAAACTCCCCATTCCCTTCCCAGCCTTTAACCTGCTTTCCAGCTCCGCTCTAGCTATTTTTATTATGCACTTGCCTAAAATAGCAGTCCCACAAAATAGTGCAGCAATAATCTACATTAAATAGTGTGTTATCCTGTTTCTAATTTCTTTTTCATGGATGGAATTTTTGCAAAGGCTCCCTATTTTTTAAACTGAATGGATTAATTTTTTCTTCTTTTTTTCACTTTTGCTTACACCTATGGATTAAAATTTTCCTTGTTTTTTTATAATGCTTGATTGGATTGATTGGATTGTTTTTGATTCCATTTAAGAGTTTTTTTCTTTCTTAAGCTTGGAATATAAAGAAGATAATAAGAAGGATTATAAAGAGGGTTGTAACAACAGGAGGAAAAGCAGTTACACTGCCACTTAGAGGCTGGAGGCTGGATACATTTTTTTTCTTTCTCTTTGATCATTTGAGATTCAAGGTTCTTTCAGTTTGTTTACTGAGAGTGATAGTAGGAAGAGCACAAGTTGTTTATATAGGTGCTTTTTGGGAGTTCTATCATTAGCTATTGGAGGGAAGACAACATTTTGACTTGAAAGATAATAAATGAACCTGTTTGAAGTTTATTAAAATAGCCTTGAATCCTATAGTGGCAGTGGCTACAAAATTGAAACAATGGCACAGCAGGAAAAAGAAATTGTAACATTGTAAATGATTATGTTTGAAATTCAAAATCTATTAGTTGTGACAGAGAAAAATGAAAAGAGATTGGAGAATATGGAATACAAAACAGAAAAAATTGATGGAAAAACTGAGAATGTTTATCAAATGAAGAATGTGGAGGACAGAGTTCAAAAAATGGAAGAAAAAATGAGCAAAGAGATAAGAAATCTGTGGATACTGACAACAACGTGAGCGTGGTTGGTAATGGCAAGAGCGAAATATGGAAAGGGGAGATAGATGGATTAGAACTCTACTCTAGACTTCAAAGCACACAAGAAGAAAAGAGAGAAAAATTGACGGAGATAAGGAGAGAAATCTTGACAGAAGCACCAGTGATAACCAAAGATAAGCTGATGGAAAGAGCTGGTGCTGGGTTTCGAGCTTTTATGAGATACGAAAGGAACAACATGTTGCGAAAAGAGGTTCACACAAGATTTATTAAGAAAGTAACTAGAATATTAATGCTACAAATGACAAGAGATATAAGACTGCACTATTACTGGAAAGATACAGGTTGATGCAATGAAAATGTATAATAAAAACTAAGCTACATTTAGTTTACTGGTAGTATGCATAAAATGAAGTGGCAATAGATATAGTTAAATAATGATTAATAATGGTAACAATACAGTGATACGTTCTGGTCTTGTTTTCTTCTCAGCTTTTTCTTTTTTCTTTTGAATGGTGTGTAAATATGGTTTATTTCTATGTGTCTATTGATAGTTGATTTGTCTGAATGTCAAGGCTCCAGGAATTCCTTAGTATTTTTGGATTTGGCTTGGGGTAAGATGCCAATTGAAATTGTTATTGATTTTGCCCATATGTTCTGAGATCAAGAAGTTTTCATTGTTTCTTCTGATGGCTAGTTGGTGTTAAAGGATTTGTTCTACTACTTGTCTGCCTATGTTGTATAGGCTGTCCGTTGCTTTTTTGGGGGTGGGGGTGTTCCTGGTTGTAGTAGTGTGTTTCAGTTCATCTGAATAATGTTCTTATATAGCTCCTGCTTTGGAAAGTTGGGTTGTTACTTTGACAATGGAGCACTTGGTTAGTTTGGGTAGCTTTTCTGATAATTTTTTATTTCTAATTTGCCATCTTTTCCACTGTTACTGCTGAAATACAGGAAGGGCGGTATGTTTTCTTCTTTACTTGTGAATTGTATTTCTTTAAACTTCTTGATTGTTTCATGTGTTTTCTCTAGTTGTTCCTTTTTATTATTTTAAAAGTGTCTTTGTCCACATATTAGATTCATACTTTGGGTTGTATGTATTGGCGTCCTATAATTTCTAGGTGCTGCATTATGATTTGTGCTATGAATTAATTCTGTTTCTGTGTTCCTCTGATCTGTGGCATAATTGTCTGCATTACATCCAAGTAAACTTTACTGCCCTATTTTCCTACATCCCATCCAAATGCATATCCATGGGATCACCATTCTTATGATCCCTAGCAGGGCCTTAAGGTAATATCTTAGAAACTATGCAGCAGAAAGTAATGCCCTAATCAAGAAACTATGAAGGAAAGAATGTCCCCTGCCAACACTGGCAGGGCAAGCCAGTAAATTAAAAAGGAGCAAACCCCACACTCACCAATGCTAATATTGTTACCTAGTTGGGTAATGAAATGTCTGCAATCACACAACCAAGCTCAAGGATCACCAAGGACCCTATAGTTCAAGCATAGCTATATATTCTCCATAGAGAAAGCATCCAGGAACGGGTTAACTCTGTCTGTCATCCAATCGGATGAGTCTACAAGTTGTGATGACATGCCTCTTCTGGTAGCTCCTCCCAGCTTGCAGACTCAGTCTATCTTAGGGCAAGACATGTGTTTAAATTCTCCTCCATTCCTGAATGCTTTATATCTTTCACAACATCCAAAGAAATCAAGAAAAGGGGTTTTGTTCTGGAAGGCTGACTCCCATCAACAGCAGGTAGAGCAGCCTTCTGTCGCAGTGGCTGGAGCTTCTGCCCGAACCTGCTGAAGGCCATCAGATGGCAGTTGGCCAGGTTCCAGCAGCCAATATACGGCAGCACCCACGAACATTGCTCCAGAATGCTGATGCCTTGCGCAGGCTACAAAGGGTGTGCTCACGAGTTTTCACTCCACAGTGCTAGCCCAGGTCTTACAGAATGATTCCAGTGTCTCAAGGCACCAGCAGGCCTCAAATTGCAAATTCGAAGTCTGGGTGCCATTTTGAAGTCACACCACGATGAAAAGGCTCCCGGGCACCATTTTGAACAGGCGCGAAGGTGAGGTGAGCCCCGGGGGTCCTTTTAACACCGTGTAGAGCCCAGATCAAGGAGGCAATTCAGGCCTCGCCTATATTAACTATAAGCACTGCCCATATACCTTAGTATAGGGCCAAAGAAGTGAGGCCAGAATCAGAGGGAGGCCAAACAGTAGGAATGCCTCGTGGCAATACAAGATGGTGGATGCTACCCCTGGAACTTTAGCCACAGTGACAGAAGTCCCTCAGATGCCTTCCCTCATGGAGAGGGCACTGCAGGAGCTTCGGGATCTAGGCCTGCCAAGAGAAGACTGGATTCAGAGTCCAGATCAAGGGGCACAATAAGAAGGCTTCCAAGGTCACAGAGAGAGCTTATTTTTCCTGTTACTTTATTATTCAGGCAATCAGCTTTTTGCACTGTTACAAATGAATATATTTGTATTATTTATAATAATGTTAAAATGAATTGGAATAATATTGTGAATCTTCAGATTTACTGAAAATGATCCTAAATGGCTGAGATACCATTAACAGCTAAATATACTTATGTTAAAAACAATAATATTTAAATATTAATGCTTCTGGTTTTGATTTTGTTTTAAGTTTTTAGATATTTGTACCATGCGACTGAACCTTACTTCACCAGCAAAGTATATATACAATATGCATGGCGAAAAAAAGGAAGATCTCCTAAATGGTAAGAATTGTACCATTAGCTATTATAAAATAACAAACAACAGCAGCAGTAGTATGTATGAAATGAAGCAACCAGTTCATGCATGCGTAAATATTTGAATGCTAAACATAAAAATGTTTATAAAGAGGTAGCTTTATTGGGGGGCAGTGTAGCCTATGATTTCAATAATAAATTGAATTTTTCATGTCAATCAAATCATATTATTTAGTCAATGACCAGATCAGTTTTCAAGAGTTTCCCTATAAACTCTCTTGTACAATTGGAATTTAACTCATTTAAAATTGCTACTTCTAGTTTTCATCTGAATAAATACTAATTTTTCACTATTCCTAATTGAAGTAGCATCATTATAGAGTAGCTTTCAGTTTTTATGTGTATGTATGTGTGAATTTAAATTATTTGGCTGTACACAGGTAAGGACAACATGTATAGTAACTATATGTGGTTGAAAGAAGAAGAAAAAAACTCCTCAAAAGGTCTAGATCAGGGTGTCTAATTTGCGACCCACGGGCCAGATCTGTCACATGCTGGGCACATTTACCCCCATTTTAGTGAAAGAGATAAAGGTCACAAGACATCCCGTGATGACAATGTGATGACACCCCTGGTTTAGATCATTGCAGCAAAATTAAGCACCCACAAAAATGTGTATTATTTCTCATAAAAGTTAATTTGGCAATGGTATCAATATTATAGGGTTAAATTCCTATATTGTGCTTTACATAAGCCCAATTGAAACTGTTAGTGATTTGCCAAATAAATATCTCATGTTAAACGTGCCAATAGGGTCTGTCTGTGTGTGTGTGTGTGTGTGTGTGTGTGTGTGTGTGTGTACAAAAATGTAGCTAGACATATAGCAGGATTGGTACATTGGTAGGATTATTTGATACAAATATTCTTAACAAATGTCTTCTAAGAGGACTGAGAGCATTTAACTATTATAAGAATTGAGAGAGAGAGTCACTATTGTTGATTTGAAAAATTGAAGTGAAAATGAATAAATGTCACTTTGCGATTGCCATCTACAATGCTTCTAGTATGTTTGTTTTTACCTGAGAAAAAGACAACATATATTTGTGACATGCTCATAGCAACATTTGGAGAAAGAGTTTCAAGGATTGGAGCAGTAATTGGATACATTTCAATTCATGAGAGAAGATATGTGTTAGATCAAAGGATTAGAACAGGAACTCTCACAGAAGAAACTGATCTTCTTGAAGGAGAAAATCAAAGATATAAGCTCAAGGGATGAGAGTGACAACCAAAATAAGGAGCAGAAGTTATTCTGTGTCATGGCAATTTGAATACAGTTCTTAGGCCTTTGCAGGGGAAAAAAGAAAAGAGACTAAAGAGGCATTTGAGGTCAAACAGGAGACAGGAAAATGAACCTCTGTACAATATTGAAGATGTAATGATTGAATATTAAAAGACAATTATAAAAAAAAATAATGAAAAATGTAATGATATACTCTAATTCAGTACAGCAAAGAACTGAATAAAAAAATCTGAGGGGGACTGGTGGTTCAAACAATACGTACGTACATTCAGTGAGTAACCTGTTGGCTTGTGAAGAATACTGTCTGCCAGTAGCACAGATTAGGGTACTAGAACAACTCCAAAGTCTTGTCCTCGACTTATGACCATTCATTCAGCAACTGATACACTGCTGAAAAAAATGACTTATGTCCTGTGCACAAAGTTATAATCATCACAGTGTATCCACAGTCACATGATCAAAATTCAAGTGCTTGGCAGCCCATCCACAGTATACCACAGAAGTGCTTCAACTCCTCCTAACCCCCTATTCCCGCCCATCTATGCTCTTTTGGCTGCCCTTCATCTTGCTTTATGGAGCAGCAAGCAGCCCTAGAATTGCATGATTATGGGACTGCTTGCCACTCCCTGGGAAGCTTCAGCCTGCCCCAGCAAGCACCAGGAAGCGTTCATTCACACAGATGCCTTCTCTGTTTGTTCCATGCAGCAGCCTTTCGCTTTTTTTGTGCCCAGCCATCATGGCCAAAGCAGAAGTGACTCAGTGCCTTTGCTGTCTCCTTTTCGCTCCTTTGTTGATTTCTTTTTGCTGCCTTTGCTGTCTCCTTTTTGAACCCATCAAATGCTTCCTACACATGGTTCCCTGAGCCTTCAGAACACTGCACTTTCCTCGCAAAGCTGTGCTGTCTTTTCAAGGAATTAATACTCAAGTATTATGTTCAATTCTGAGCCTCAGACCTTTATTTTTAAGAAAAATTCAGATAACTTGAAAGAAGCTAAGAGAAGGACACACAACAACAAAAAATAAAAAAGTAGAATTAAATCTGGTAAAGAGAAACTGAAGGCAGGGGGAATGTTTTAGCCATGAGAAGAGAAGCAGTAATCCCATAAATCAGGGTATGAAATCATGGATTTCAGTAAATTTGACAGTGGATCCAGTTATGCAGTGATATGGTAGTATCTTAAAGAGTTGAATGAAAGATTGAAAGTGATCAATGAATTCCAGAGGAATGGGCTTTTCATAGTTTTCCCTTGTTTATCTTACTGAATGAGGAAGTAATTGTTATGCTGTATTCTTTCATAGGGAATTATTGGAACTATTTTTCATGTATTTATTTATTTTCAGTCAGATAGATAGATTATATACAGGCTGTATATAGTTGTTTATATTGTATATATATTGTATATATATTGTGTTTTATGAGACTTTCCTGGATTACAGACTATTCCCTAAATCTTTATAACACAAGTTTAAATATTTTTTATATCTTTGTATTACAGTTAGGGCTACAATTTGATCATGGGCTTGTAAATCTTTTTGCAAATTTGGAATTTGCAGGGAACATCTCTGTCAGTGCTGCCAAGCTGACCAATGACTGGAAGTCTTTTATTTCCACATATTGAGCCCAATCTCAAAGTCATTCATTTGTAAACTAACAAAAATAACTTAAACCCTTGTTCATAAAAAGAATTCCAACTTAAGAATAACATACCATCCTGGATTTCCTGTCCATACAGCATGGCTTTGTTTACATTTGTCAGGAGGTTTTCTGAGAGGAGATACTGAGAGAAGATGGGTTTCTGAAAACCATAAATAATTTTCCTGAACATACAGTAGCAACCTCATGCAATATTCTATAGTCAAAAATGTTTCTGGATGCAATGGGCAGCAAATGGGAAATACATGCAATTACATGTAATTAATGACACACAAATATCATTTATGAAGATAGAGAAGATTGAATGTAGCTGAATGTAAGATCAAAGATTCAAGGATTATGGAGAGTAAAATATGGCAAAGGAGGGCTGAAGAACATTATATTTTTACATAGAGATGAATTTTGGTGATGGACTAGCAAGAAGTTTGGTACACGTCATCAAATAAAGTTAATGTAAGTAAAACAGCAGCAGAATCTGTGGATAATTGTCAGATATTATCTAGGTTAGAAGAACTTCCCTTCTTCATTTTGGTTTCTGAGCATAGGAGTTTGGCCCAAGCAGAAGCCCTCATCAGAATTCACTCTATAATAACTATAACTTACTGTATAGTAGGAAGCCTGCCACTTTACACATGTCTGAATGATTAGCTACTATGTTCCAGTTTGAATGTTGTAGCAGGCGCATCTTTTGGGATTGTACCATCTTTCAGTGAGTTTACTTTTTGTCTACTTTTTTTTTTGTATTACCCTTACCATTTTTCCCTCTCTCATTTTACCTGATTCCCTCCTTCCCCTCCCAAATAAAAAACTCTGTGGTGGTGTAATGGTTAGAATGCACTACTGCAGCTAATTTTGCCAACTTCCAGGAGTTCAATTCTGACTGTCTCAAGGCTGACTCAGCCTTCCATCCTTCTAAGGTCAGTAAAATAAGAGGCCAGATTTTGGAGGGCAATATGCTGACTCTGTAAACTGTTCAGAGAGGGCTGTAAAGCACTATGAAGTGTATATAAGTCTAAGTGCTATTGCTATTAGGTCAAAAGTATTGATGGTTATTAGTTATATACTGTCATAGTACAGTTTAGGAATATACTAACCTTAATAGCAAGCAACCATTTATCTATTGACTATATTGTGCCTTCTTTCCTTCTCCTTGCCTGACTTCAAATAGAAGTCATTTGACATTTACAGTAGTTGCCTGGGATTTTCTGCTGTATCTTTTGGAAAAAATATAGGATACAAATAGTATGCATATTTTTTAATTTCCAAAAATATATTAAATAAAATAGCAATATGCTAACTTGTTTACTTTCAAACACTTCATAGCCACCGGTAACACGGTTATCAAATTACAATATTTTGCTGCTCACACCGCTTGATCATCAAGTTCTTGGTTTCTCAAATCTCTGTGCTGCCTATACTCTAGCTAATACCCTATCATGTATACCAGCAAGGAAAGCATAAGTGGAACTGGAAATTCTGCAGAATTACAACATATTCTTAGAAAACCTCTTGTGGGAGAGAATGCCTCTCCTGTCCCAAATAAATGAAAACCGAATATCTTAATTGACTATGTGTGAATTGATTGCTGAGAAAGGGATGATTGGGCAGTAGGAGAAATAGAATAAGTGACACATCATTACGTCTCTTTTTTAAATTCTACCCTCTATCTGCAACTGTTCATTTATATTTATTACTTTTATATTGCATTTCTTTAGTTATATACAGAGAAATAGGAGGCCCTTGTTGATAAAGTTCTTTCCAGTTGGGTACATACAATATACAATATTCTTTTGCTAATGTTCCTGTATATGTCATGCATGTATGTCAAACCACTTAAATGTTATATGTCTTAGTGGTTATGAAATATTACTCTTCCTCTTCTAGCTTCTAGCTAGCTTCTAGCTTTTCCATTTTTCGTCCCATGTGTGGCTCCAAACTCAGGAGATAATTGAGTATACCATATTGTACACTATTAGAAAATTACTTGTTGGGAGCAATATGCTGACTCTTAGAGAGGGCTGTAAAGTACAGTGAAGAGGTATACAAGTCTAAGTGCTATTGCTACTAATATGGGATTTTATTTTTACGAATTCTCAAATAAAATTGTTTTTTTAAATTTTGAAATCTCATAAGTATTTCCTTACTTTAAAGAAAGTAAGGAATCTACTTAATATATTATCTTTAAAATAAAACGTAAAGTTATCCCCTGGTCAAGGTCAGCCTCTGGTGATTACATTCAACACTTTTTTGGCAGCATAACAGGGTTACTTGGCTACTGCTTTTTCCAGAATAGGTTTCTGTATTTCCACTTTAGCCAACATAATCTGAATTCACACCCATACATTGCATTATCTAAACCTTAATATATACATTCTTCCATTATAACTTATGTTCTGACAAAGTTTGATTCAATTTATTCTCTTTGATTAGTTTGCCAGGGCATCCAGATAACAAGCTAAGTAGTATTTTTCATTCATACTTCCATTTAACAAAGTCTAATGTAGGGTAGTTATTGTTATAAAGTAGGTGTAATCATTTTTAAAGCAAATAATACAATTTGCAAGTAGTAATTAGTTTATATACACTTTCAAGTCTTTGAATAGGTTAAGTATCATGAAATATTTGACATGTTTTTGTCCAGTTAATTTCAGTGATTTTACTGGATACAAAACTGTATAACTTCCTACTATAATCAGTAGGATTTAAAATGTCTTATTGTTTCTTGATTAAAATCTATCGTGTTCCAATTTTTTGTTTTTCTGTTCCCTGATTCTAGTTAACACCTTGCATAGTCAGCTAACATGCAGTAGTACTAGTGAAGTTATAACCTATGAAAAATACTAAATATAAACATAACTAGCTTTACTAATTTGAAGCTTAAATCACGACGAAAATGATTTGTGGTCATGTTTAAATTGTAATGCTGGATTGTCTTTGTCATTTTCTGAGTTATCTATCTGCATGGCTTACACTAAGAGCAAAAGAGAATTGGGTTATACTGTTAAAAGCTATTTACATATGCTTTTACATATATTGTAATATGTTTATTTTCTAGTTTAACCTCTTTAGACTTTTTAATATAGAAGATAGGTTAAGTGATAAAAGTAGGAAAGAAGCATAAAGTCTATTGGAAAACTACCAAATGTCCTCTGCAAATAGGACCTATTCAGAATCAGTAAGCGTATGATGAGTGAAGTGGTTTTGAATATCGTCTTTAGAATCCATGCTGTTAGAAGGCCAGCCCTGAACATGGCAACTCTTATTTCTACACACAGTACCTCTTCACTCTCAATTTAACCTAAAAATCTGATGAACCCATTACTCCATACTTGATTTCATGGAACAAGGAGTAGATATAGTTACAAATGATCAATCACAAGCCGTGAACCAAAGCAGTAAGGCATTAACAATTCACACCATTTTGGTCCACTTGCTCAAGCAGAAGATGTGCCAGCATATTTAATGGACAGCAACTTCACTCAGTTTTAGAAAAGACATGACTCATGATGCATTTTAGAAATGAAAAGATTTTGTGCCTGCTAACCATTTGCACATCAGAGTTCAAAAACTTCTAAACAATTAACATAAGTGTGAACTCTTTCTGAAGGATGAAAAACGAGTATCTAAATTAAATTTACTCAGGTAGAGTATAAAATGACCAAAGAAATGCTCCTTTCCCAATAAAATCATGTACCATTCAATGGAATTGTGTAAATCAGCATCTTGTGAAGTAGTATGTAACACTGCAGACCCCACAGGCATCTGCCGTCAATTTAATGGGATCACTGAAGAAGCAAGGCAGCTGTGAAAGATTGCTTTAAGTACAGCAATCATGTGCTTGTCATTCTGTTCAATAGTGGAAAAATCCAAATTCGGATAGGCATCAGTATTTAAGAGAATGATTGCTAAAGCTTCTCTCATAAGTACCTTGGGGACAATAAGATTTGACATATAACATGTAAACAAAAGTACACAACAGCTGTTAAATTAGTTTTGTTTGAGTAAAATATGTCGGGATCATTTAATATAGCATGTGTTCTCTCAGTCAGTCAGGCTGAGTCTGCAGACCACAGTTTTGAATATTGTACACCAATAGCTGGGAGGACACAGTTGTACAGCCATTGCCAAAATAGCAGGGAAAAAGTTTACTCAACTAACTATACCTCTTGATTACAAAAGCCTTATTGTGAACATAAGAAATACAGTTGTATGTTCTTTATTTCAAAAGTTTCAATTCTCAGGCAGTTGGAGGGGGACTCATCTTAGGGATCAGATTCAGTAGATACAACAGTCAAAGCATATTGTACGGCTATATTAAATGCACTATGTGTTTCCCTTCTTTTCATTTTCTTGGATATATTTGTCTTCATCATTAACATTGAGAACAAATCTGAAGAAAACATGCTTAATTTAATTTAATGACAACTGAAGTTAGAGGTTCTTTCAGTTTTCAGAATCTTTAAACATTAGATATTTTATGTCATGATTTTCCTTTAAGTATTTGTTTAATAATTTAAATCGTAATTTTTCATGAGGAAAACCACAAACAGATATAAATTGAGCCTGTATGATTGTAAAACAAATTAGGAATTCAGTAGCCAATATTAATTTGGTGCTCATAGGTCTCTCTTATGTACACAAAACTAATAGAGGTAGGTTGCTATATAACTCTTTAAAATCAATAAATTTGATGTCCATTTGTTCAGCACTTCATTTCCGTGTGATCTCGTAAGTTGCAGACTCTCTAGCAATTGTTTGAGGAGTTACTTTGCCAAAATATGTCATCTTCTCCTCCTTCCCTTTTAGTCATCCCATTTGATGACCTATGCTATTTAGTACAATCTCCCATCCTGAAAGGAGAATTTGGAGAAATTTTGGAGAACGGTTGGAAACGTGTTTGTTTTGGGACTTATTGATGTTTTAAACTTTTTTGAACATGTTACGAGTACTTGGGCAAAATGATAGCTGTAGTGTGCATGGTTAAATACAAAGGTACTCAAAGAACAATCAGTCATGTATTTAGGACAGATACAATTAGAAGATTTAGAGGATGAATTCTAAGGAAAAACCTTAATATCTCAACTTCTCATTAAATTTAAAAATAAGGCATGGACTCTTTAATAGGGATTCACAAACCTATTATAGGTATTTCTGAACATGTAATGCTTTGCACTTTCCTGTTCTTTAGTAATCTGTACAGTTCTTCCGAGAAGGGTGGAGTTATAATATTGATCATAGCTATTTATATAAGTCTTCAGTTGGTCACAGTGCTGTAGAAATAACATTATTAAATAGGGAAGAAAAACAATAATCAGAATGTACTTAGAATCCTCAAGGTTTTATTTCCATTGTTCTGTGTCTTTATTTATCCAACATACTATCTTGTATGAAAAGGCTCTAGCTTGGCTTTTCCTGTCACAGCTAACCTCTTCTGTACATTTCAAGTAGCCAAAAATAAGAGATCAACTTATAATATCTTTGTCATGCCCATCCCCGTCCCCCTGGTTATTTGGTTCTACTGCCAAACATTAAAAAAAAAGACCTATAAAATCTATTTGAAAATTAAAGCTGTTATTGGGAAACAAGTTGATGCTGGAAGGTGGTGGTTTACTTTGCAATGTGCTAGCTTACAAATATCAAGGAAAACAGCTGAAGGCCCTCTGGTACCTGTGAGTTCCACATTTCTTGACTTTGCTCTATACTATGATGTTTAGTGACAATCAGATCATTGGGCTAATGCAAAAACAATTACATAAAGTCCATTGATTTGTCCTGTGCACAAATTGCTTTCATTTGTAAATATATTTACTTTGAAACCAATCTTATGATTTCGAAGACTTTGCTTCTCTGTAACAGTGCTAACAATTTACTTTTTGGCTCAATAGAATGTTTAAAGCATATTGCAATATATGAATCGTTATTACAAAGACATTACAAATAATGGAGTTTGACTGGAGTGTGATATTTTGCCTCCCACAAGACTCTAGAATGTCCTACTATTAATCTTGATTATTGATCCAGGATATATGGAAATATTAGTACTTTTATCACTGTGCAATTAATGTATGTTTCATTTGCCTCTTCATCATCAAGCTTCTGGAATTCAGGCATGCTAGATGCTTCATTCTACAGGTAGTCATTGACTTACACCCATTTATTTAGCAAGTTACAACAGCACTGAATAATGTAACATCAGTCCTCATACTTACAACTGTTGCAGCATCCCCATGGTCTCATGATCAAAATTCAGGCCCTTGGTAACCAATATGTATTTACAGCAGTTGTAGCATCCCAAGTTCATGTGATTTCCATTTGCAACCTTCCCACCCAGTTTCCCACAGATAGATCAAAGGGGAAAGATAGATATTCTTAAAGATTGCATGATTCACTTAAAAACTGCAGTGATTCACTTAAAAGTATGGCAAAATTGGTGTGCCTCACTTAGCTATTCACTGAACAACCATTGCTTAGCAATGGAAATTCTAGTCTCAGTTGTGCTGTAAGTCAAAGAATACTTGTATTTTCATATCTTTAATCTCTCCTTTTGTTGGACATTTTCTTCACCCACTGATAGGTATATTAGAAGTCCCTTGCAGCTAATGTTCAAAAGGCAGAGCAACAAAATACTTTCAGACCAGCTTCTCAACTCAGTCTGATCTGTTTTTGGAGAGAGGATGTCTATGGAGATTCTCAGTCATCCAGGTCATGGTTGTCCCAAAGGTGCTTTTTCAGGAGGCAACTGGACTTGTTTTTCTTTCAAGCTGTTTCTCTCCTCATCCAAGAAGCTTCTTCAGCTCTGACTGGTTGGTGGAGAGAGGATGTTCATCTTTTAGGATCCTGTGATATTTAGAATTTCAAAAACAAAAAGTGGGCAAAGAAACTTCACACAATTTTGATGATAGTAATTATCTGACCATTTCAGTTGGGGTTTCAGCTGGGATATGGTATTGCTTTATTTTCTTTAGTGGATGGCCTATGCTAGAAAGAGTATGGAAAGAATATGGGCCTACTGCTCTTCATCAAACACTTGGTACCAGGAAGTGTTATCAGAGTATTCATCTGAACTCTGAGGTTATAGACACACTATTGAGGTTATAGACACACTATTAAGTCCATAAAATGATATTGGAAGATTACTGTTTGATATCCAGAGTGATGAAGTAATAATATCTCCACAGGATTCCTTCTTCCTCATCTCACCTGCTGATTTGTATCTATGTGAAACTGCTCAGGAAGGTTCTTTTGGAGTAGGGCCATAGCTGTACACAGTAGGAATATGGACTGTTTTGATTGGGTTTGGAAAGGGTACCTTAGAACACAGCACCTGCTGTGATTCATTACAGGAGTTGAGCCTATTTCCAGGATTGCATGGCTGCAGCAAAAGCCTCTTAGCAAAAGCCATGTCATCTATAAAATGATAGTTTTAATGATTTGTAAACAGGTTAAATGTTTATGCTCTTACTCATCCTGAACTACCTCTTCTGAACTGAACCTGTATGCTCTTTGTATGCATATTGCACACAGCTCTACTACTTCTTACCATTCAATTTATACTTTGAATGCTGCATAAATTCATAACACGCTGGATGGGGGAAGTTAATCTGCAATTAAATCCAGATAAGGTGAAAGTTTGGTAACTAAGAGATTGGATTTCAGAATCAATTCATTTTGAATATTACACTCTTTGGAAAGAAGATCTGTAATAACAGAATTCTTCTTGATCAGTAGCTGCCAATGAATTTTCAAGTGGGGGCTTTGACAGGAAGCCATGCAGTTAAGTGTAGTGCACCAACTGTGATCCCTACTGAGCTTACTGGATTTGGTGACATCCGCCTTCATTTTTGCAACATACTGTGATGATTGGAGGGTGACAAAGGCAATGTAAGGCACCTCCTTCCAGATGATGTTCCAGCAAGAAGAAAGTTCTGAGATAGTGTGATTGAGAAGTTCAGATAGAAGGACAAATCTGAGGATAGAGCCTTTCCTGGAAATCATGACCTTTGTCAGAGAGACAATATTAAGAATATTTTTAATGCGGAGCTAGATTAATATTGATGCAATAACTGAAGTACCGAAGAACTGAAGTAAAGGAATCTATTTAAAAATGTTCATGTTATTTAATAAAATAGTTTGTTCCATTACCTTAGAAATTTAAAAAAAATTCTAAACCAGAAAAGTGGTGGCAACAAACCAAAAGATAAACAAAAAAAAAAAAGATTTATAATAAGGAGAGGTTGTGACATATATTCTACATTGAGATGTAAACTAAAAAAAATTGAGATTTACAATTTATTTAAAATGTGGCAGGCTACTAACTGCTAAAAAGGACAAACAATCTAGAATCTGTGTAGGTTATAATATTTCTTATTTTCATATGTGTCAACTAAATAAGAGCAATTAATTGGATGAAGCAAAACAACCCCAAACCCTTGGGTATGCCCATAGGTAAAGATTCCTACATTTTGTAGTGTTAAAAATGTATTTATATAATGCAAACACAACACACACGCGCACACAGACACACACACACACACACACAGACTCTGGGGTTAGGATTAGGCAAGAAATAAACACTACTTTTAATTGCTTACTTCTATAGAAGATAAAACAACAATTTCTCCCTACATTTTATTGGAAACAAGAACCCTTTTCCTCCAGATTTTCTAATCGGAAGATGAAACTATATACTTTTGCTTAAGTTCTGAAATTCTGGGTTTCATTTTGAACACAGCAACTCTCATTCACCATAGTTAAAGAGGAGAAAAAAAGAATATTGTTTTGCCTTAATTAGACCAGGGGTGTCAAACTCGTATCATCACGGCAGTGTCACATGATGTATCACAACTTTTTCCCTTTGCTAAACTGGGCGTAGGCATGGCCAGTGCATGATGCATCCGGCACACTGGCCGTGAGTTTCACAGCCCTCTTCTAGATTATTAAAAATGTTGGGATTTGCAATCCCTAAGTTTCTATCTTGTATTATTAGTATATAAGAAACAGAACTTGTGTCATAATGCACATCTGACAGTTTGCCCATTCTCTGGATAGTCATGCTTTTGGTGTTCTATTTCCAAGCATAGCTATCCTTTTCTCCTTCCTTTTTAGCCTAGTTCTTGTAAGTTCTTACCTCAGTCTTAGTTTCCTCTTCTCAGCTTCCTCAAAGCCATTCTTTCCCTTTCCCATCTTAATTATCTATGCAGAGCCTGGGTCTCTGGCACAATAGACTCATGCTTTGGCACAGTAGACTCATGCTTTCATGCTTAATCACGGTTTCTATAGTATAAAAGTCAATTATGAACATTCAGGTTACACACAAAACTCTGGAACTTCAGTTGTTTTCCGTACTGCTGCCCCTGCAATATGGAAATCCTTCCCTCAGAGGTGAGGTGGGTCCCCACTTTCCTAGCCTTCCATAAAAGGGTCAAAACCTGCAGAGATGGGTTCGGACTGGTTCAGCTGAGTAGGTAGTAATTCAGCTGGCCACACCCTTGAACCGGTTCTACAGCGCTGCCATCTTGGTTTTTGGGCATTTTTCACCTACTCTGCATGCAGACATAGTGCGCATCAAGCACGTGCACGTGCCCAAAGCACATCCCTGAGCAAAATGGCAGTAGAAGAAGCTGAACCCACCCCTGAAAACTTGGCTCTTGCATGGGGAACACAAAGAACCATGCAATTGTGGGGTTGGATGGGGCCATAAGAGCACTCCTTCTGCCTTTTATTAATCAATATTAAATTACAATCTTGGAATGTTTTTATTTCATTGATTTTTTATAATGTTATAATCTCATTTTTTAAAAAAAAATCTTAAACTAATTGTAATATTCTAATATTAATGTTATGCACTCTTTTATATGTTTATTATACTATATACTGCTCAGAACCTCTCCTTGAGGGAGACAGGCAGTCTAGAAACACTTTACATCAGATTGGCAAACTTGACTAGAAACAAGCGAAAAAAGATAGAAACCCACATCCTCTGTTTTATAACCCTCTTGGATGTTGTAACTCACATTTAGGATTGCAGTAGTCTATGCTTTTATATATAGGATTAATCATAGAGCACCCTACTGCCACAAAATATCACCCAGGAATTCCAGGGTTTTAATTTTGCCTCCCAATTTCCCAACATCTCAGATTGACAATTTATATATGTCATTTAGAGGATATTTACCATGAAAAGTAGCTAGTTCAAGATCAGTTCATCAATGGAAGTTTGAGAATTCTCTTTTTTAAAAACAGTAGGGTGAAATAAACATATGCAGCAGGGGTGGGTTTCTCGCCCCGTTCCAACCAGTTCGGTTGGAACGAGGCCGGTGGTGTCCTCGCGCATGCGCGTGGTGCGCGCATGCACGCACATGGCGCACGCATGCGTACTAGCGTCTGTGCGATGCTCCAGCTGCTCCTGGAGGATCGCACAGGTGCTGTATGCGTCCTGCGCATGCGTGGAAGCGCAGAATTCGGCAAAACCGGGTAAGGAGCGGGCGTGCGGGCGCGGGGGGGGGGGCTTTGCCGTTCCCGGAAGTTACTTACTTCCGGGTTCGGCGACCAACCGGATCGCAGGGACCGCCGCGAACCGGTTGAAACCCACTCCTGATATGCAGAGTGGTTCTCTCTATCACTGAACAATATTGTTTTTTCACTTTTCCCACTTATTTAAAAACAGTAAAAAATATAAACCTTAAGCAGAGCTTTGTTCATTTATCACAATTGCCTTTCCTTTCCACTCTGCACTTCTCTGTTTAGAATTTAAATACTCCTTCCATTGCTAACTAAATACAGAACTTCTTCTCCTGCACAAATGTATTCACAATTCATTTTCCCTCCAGCAAGTCTTTGCACTATTCTCCTATTCTCTTCCTTTGTTCACTTCCAGTGATAGGCAAGCTGTCCTTTTCCATTTCCTAAACTTAATTTGTTCACAGCCTATCAGAATTTAGTGCAAGGATTCTGAAGTTAATCAATGCAACTGGAGGAAAAGGAAATGCACTGTAAAATATTGGTGCTTCCTCATACTGGTAATATAACACAATACTGAAAATGGTCAGAAGAGCCTAGATTTTTAAAATTAGTAAGATTTGTTCCAGTTTATTACTGATAAGGTATTTTCTATTAGCATTTATTCTCAAAATGCAAAGTAAAAGAAAATGAACAAATTCTGTCATCAAACATGTGACCCTTTTGTACTTTACATGTAGTCTTCATAAAATAAATATTAGAGCTACTTACAAAAATATTTCAATATAATTTAGAAAAAAACATATACTGAATGTATTTGACTTCTGGTGACAAGGCATGACAAAAAAATGAAAAGTAGGTTACCTTATTCAGCGTCAATATTATTTACATGATCTCATTTTCTTCTTCACTTAACCCTTACCTCAGGAACGATACTAAATAGATTTTATTCTTTTTTTATCAGAAAAAAGTATTTTTTTAAAAAAAAATGCCTTAAAAACAATCCTAACATTTACTGAATTTTAATAATGATCAGTTTTGCAACATTTTCAAGCTGTAAACATATATACTCCTTGACAGAAAACTATACATCGAAACAACATGGATTTAGCAATTTTATCAGGACAATGCCAGTAAGTAGATTTCAGCAAGGTTGGTTCCAACTCATCTGTGATAAATGAGAAGATAAGGCAATCAGTGCACACCATGACACTCTGTGCAGCTAGTTAGACACACTTCAAAACTATTCAGGTGTGCGCACAAGGCTTATGAGTCTTACATAGTTGTGGGGGGGAATGTCTCAATATAAACATATCCTTCATAGTGGCCACCAGAAATGCAGGATCTGTTTTGTAAGACAACCTCAAGCAGATAAAAATAATAGATGTTAACAGTTCTACTCTGGAAGACACCATTCAGATTATGTGTTTTAGCTGGATGAAAAAAAAAAAATCTCCTTTCATTTCCTTTTCTCTGTGCAGTTCCTATTCTTGAGAAATGTCTGCAAAATTCCATCACACCTTTATGGGGACCTCTTTGGGTTTCTAAAGGAGAAGGCTTTAGCCCCACTGGAGCCAAGATATATATCCAAGGAGTATTGTTGGCCTTGTACCAGCGATTAAAATCTGCAAAAAACTACTGTGATCAGGTGAGTTATCCCAGTTTCATTTTACTTTTCCATTATTAATTATGCTACTTATAGAAAGCTGTGGACTTTTTGATAGGGAAATATGACAAGCTGTACAATATATTGTGTATTTTATAAGTAGTTGAACTGTATATTAAAGGTGTTATGTCTTTCTGTGTAAGGAATTATACAGCTAATGTTTGAATGCTGCACATTGTGCACTAGCAGACAAACTATGGAAATAATTTCTGCTTCTTCTGCATAAGATAACTTATGTTTGAGTACATGTACTTTTTCATAATTTATATTTTTCTAGGAGTTAATGTTAACTAGACCTGAAATATACTTCACATTTTTAAAAAAATATATGCATGTAAACATAACCAAAATTGGCTTTTTCCCCTCTTTTAGTTGTTTGCTCTGAAGGGAAGTCTTCAGTGATTTGCAAGTCAGTCATGATAGACTTGTAGGGATATAGAATTCATTTAATTTCTATATACAACAGGAAGCATAGACAAAAAAACTCACCAATGTAGTTAATTAGCATTTTGGCTGTAGTGAATGTCTATATTTTTCTTAACAGTTAGGCCCATATTTCAATGTCTTTCTCTGTAATGAAGCTGAACTTAAATGAAGCATGTGTGCCCCTTTGGTAATGCTAACCTTATCATGGAATGTGTGTGTGTGTGTTGTGTATCCATGTAATGTTATATTTTAGAAGATATTTGAAAATGCAAGGCAGGGAAACTGGTCAGAAATAAAGATTGCAACTTAAAATGAAATTTACAGTAGATTTCAGGCCATGCACTAAACATGATTTAAGCATGCTCTCAGTCTTCATAAGGGATGGGTGAGCAAGGGGAACAGGCGAAAGAAGGTATATGCTTTTTATACAGCACCTCCTGCTGTTTAGATCCATAAAGGGAAATGAGCATTTACTTTGGAATAAATTATTTTGTTGTTGAACTAATAGTGATCTAAGCTAGTAATCAAAGATATGGAATATATGAGTATATCACAAACATTTGGTTTCACAATGCTGGCTTATAACACTGTGAATTAAAACAAAACAGAACAAAAATGGTTCCTTGTCTTTAAAATCATTTTTTAACCAGTTAAAGGGTTTTTTGATGCAAACATGAAGGACGGTATATAAATGCTCCAGTGTTTCCTAAAATGAGATATGTCCCTAATGTAATTCAATGTTTAATCACTATTATTGTAAAGTAAAGTTAATAGTGAACAAATGGTATTTGCTATTATTTTCAGTGTTTATATTCATAAATACATTCAAACATAATTCTACAGCATAATAGCAATTTTCATGTATTTTATATCTTTGCTTGCATCAAATAATTTCCATAATGATATATGGAAAGCATTTTAAGAGTGGGATAATATTTATATGGAAAGAGGAGCATATGGTCAAAGGACTATGCATTAATTTTTCTTTTAGTCATATTTGATAGGTTAAAGTTAATAATAGTAAATGAGTACATTTCTTATTAGATTTATATCTTAGCTTGATCTTAATAAACAAGGGTTGCATACATAATCTTCCCCCCTCTTTTTATCCACAAAAACAACAACCCTGTGAAGTAGGTAGGGAAGAGAGATTGAGTAGCCCAAACTCACACTGCTGGCTTGCATGCCTAAAGTAGGGCTAGAATTCATAGTCTCCCACTGCTAAAGTGGCTTTCAAACATAAAAGCCCTGTGTAGTTACATATTTCCACCTTTAAAGCTAAAATGATAGAAAATTGGCATAGTTGTACTTATGTTTATTAATTACACTTTGAAATATAACTCCTCCTCCTGCTTTTCCTTATCCCCCTTTTTATATTTAAAAAATAACCAGCAGATGAGCTCTAACCCTCCAAAACATTAGCTGCATTCTCATATACTTACAGTTACTTTCTCCCATCTAAAGTTGTTTATAATTCTGAAAATCATGGGATCTTCTCACAAATATGCTAAAGGACTGTAAAAGAAATCAGCAAATTTTTCATTCCCATAGAGTGGGGTTTCTGCTGTTGCAAGTGTGGTTGGACTACAAACCACTGTCAGCGTGTATTAATATTAAAAAGAGCAATCTGCAGATATGGTCTGCCATATATCAATAGCTCATATTTTGCTTGTGAATGTAAGAATCCAAACATGGCACAAACACGGTGCATCCTGCAGCTTACAGGCTGTCCTATTATCCCCATCACAACTGTGTTCTTGCCAGAAGATGTTGTGAATGTTCAAATCAGTCACTCCTCTTGAATAGGAATGAGGCCATGTTGGCATATGTCAGAAGCATCTCATCAGCACATATGTGGTATATTTTCCTCATCTTTACTAAACTAACATGTGAAATCACAAAACTTTAATAGGCAAATTGTTTCAGGGGGATGTTATATGATATACAGCTGCTATGATATTACAACAGCAAGATGTGCCTGTTTCTCAGCTGAGGATTTTACTTACCTGCACCTGTCCCTATTTTATATTATCTTATATTGTAATTGTGTCTATGTTAATTAAAAAGCCAGAAGTATTAAAATATTAAATAGTTCTTCTATTAGCTGTGCTTATTTTTTGATAGAGGTTTTGATTGCAGATAAAATATGATACTGATGGTCACATTAAAATGTTTCTTCTAATAACTTAGTCAACCATGACACTATATATATATATGATTTTTCGTAGAGGTCTATCTGCCAACAATAATATGTGGGTTTGAAGCTTATTGAATCTTATCCTTTTAGTGTAGAGAACTGAATGAAGTCAAAACATTCAGTTCTCAAAAAACTCAAAAAGGGCACAGAATCGTGAGTGCTTTTTTACTGAAATACAATGGATTAATTGAAAGAAGAAAATAGGTTGGGAATACTTGTTGGGAAGGTTATATTTCATTCTCTGAGGGCACTAGAAGACAGTTATTCTCTTCCCCTTGTTTTAAACACAGTCATTCTATACATATTTTATATTTTAGTAACCATATGAAGTAAGAATGTTTTGTAACAATCTGACTGAGGTACTTGATTTGGAGGAAATGAACTTTAAGACTATCAAAGATTTCTGAGAATAATATGTATTTTCTTGAATTGCTAAAATGGAAAAATATTTGAAGCTGTTTCTTTTTTTATTTGTGCATCTGATTTATATTAGAGATAAGATAACAAATGTTTTTATTTAACTACAGTCTTTACAACACACCTTGCACCTTTAACAAAATATATCTAATGCATTTTCTGCAGAAACGGATTCCTACATGACAAAATTATCTAACACTATGGCAGGAATATTAAAGTCCATTAGTAAGTGTGGAAAAAGCATAAACATGAAAGCAGTTAACACTTCCAGTGAAGGGCTTGTCCTATCTCATTAGCATTCTTGATATGTAGTTGTGCTGTTGGTGGGGGTGTTGAACAGGAATGCCATTGTGCTGAGCCCAGTGTTTGGGGACAAACACTGCTGTGGAAGGAACGTGTGAAAAGGCCACGGTACTGTCAGTGAATGAGGAAGGCTGTGTGTTCCCTGTGCTTCAAGCAGGGAAGCTGTCATTCAGAACTCCAGCATAGCTAAACAGAGGCCACAGAGAAGATTGAAATACCATTTTAAATGATATTACTGGTTTGTAATCATTTGTGGTTCTTTAGAATAACATAGTGAATTAGTTATGTCTGTTACTAAACTCAAGGAGATACTCAATATGGGCAGGGAGACACAAAGAGGAATGCAGTAAAAGATATTATTGTTGCCATTTTGTACCCCTTGAATCGGTGATAAAAAATAGCTTTACTTCTTCAGATCAAAACAAGTATTTATTATGGGATAATTCCCCCCAAAGTTATATTAAAGTTTATGTCCTTCCTATTTTATATTACATATTTGGATACCATTCGGCATGACTTAAAAAAACATTTAGGAAGGAAAACAAAAATAGACTAATTTATGTGAATTAATGTATTAGGTTATATATTTTTTAAATGAATCTAATAACCCCAAACTTTCTTAACTGAAAAATATTTTGATTTGCTGTATTTTCTCTAACAATAGTGACATTATCTATGGTCTCACAAGCATCACAGGAATCATAATATTACAATTTTAATTTGCATATAAATTATTTCTCTAGATTCAATTTTTACATTAATTGACATTTAATCATGCTATTATTTGCAATTATTGTATTTAGATATTAGACTTTGGTAATATTGGATAGGCATACAGAACAGTCTTCATAACTTCCTTTATTTGAAAGTGTGTCTATGATATAATTACCAAGTAGGCAATCTTTTCTATGAGCTTTACCTAAAAATATTATACTGACTGTGTCAGTGTATAGCATTAAATTATGTGTTATTCAACATTATAAATATTTGCTTCATTCTACAATTTTTTTCATAATAACTACTTCCTGCTGAAATCTTACATTAAAATTTCTTGAGCACTGCCTATAAATTCACATCACTTTACACTATTTTAGAGTTTTAGTAAATAGTTGCTTGAATATAATTGGAGAAGGAAGCTAAAACTGAGAGGAAAAGAGATTATAAGGAAATAGCTTTGCAACTGATTATAGTTTTTAAACCTTTTCATTTCAAGCAATGCTTTAAAACCCCTAAAGGAAAAAAATCATATTCAAATGAACATGCTATTGAAGGCTAGCAGCATTCAGATTTTTCTGCAAACAGTATGTGAAGACAGTTGATATATTCCTAGACTCTAGTTAGGCTACAAGAATCTGCTATTGAAGAAACTTTATAACTAGATTTCATATAGCCCTATGGTATAGTATCATAAGCTCTTATTAAATTTTTAAATTATATTTCTCTAAATTTATTTAGAAACTTATTCCTCTAATTTTTCATTTTTTCATAGGTCCCATAAATGTTTTAAAAATCTTAAGTTGTTTATAGATGTGAATAATACCTGAATATTTCTATGTAACCAAGCTGTATTCTAGTTATTAGAAGTATTTTAAAAACCTTAAACTTGGGTCTTTTCCAAAGTGTCATGCCTTGAGCAGGCCTAACATCAGTTAAATGAAGTGAAAATTGCATTCTTGTCTTGATAGAGATGAAAATGGATTTCTGGTCATGAAATAGATGTAGTTGTCACTTTTTAAAAAAGGTGTCAGCAGTTTGCTTCAGCATCAGAGGTGCCAATTCAGTGTGACAGTAAACTTGTGATCTGAGCAATCAATAAAATGCTTCAATAACGTCTGCTTCATTACACTTATAATAAGAAGCTATAGATCTGTGGCACATAAAATGTTCATAAAGAGGATATGTGAGGGCTGGCTGTAATAATTTTTCTTAGGAACACAGCAAGTGCAATGTTGCCATCTAGAGTTGTGGATAAGCAATTTTTCTAAGAGGAAAATCTCTGATACAGTAATCTTTGCTAATTTAAAAGTCTGTTTATTTTTGTTGATGGGATGTTTGAGAAACAGGTTTTTTTTAGTTGGCTGGGATTTTTTTTGTCATCAAAATATTTGTTCTTGAAACATAAGGCATTCTTTTTTGGATACTAATGATACGTGTTTCTGAAATTTCTTTATAGATCCTTGATTTGGTTTTAGATAAAAAGGTATTTTCAGTCTTACTGCTACGATGAAAATATAAATTAGAAACATTTTGATTAACCACAAAGAGAGCCATATAAATTCAGTAGACAATCCTCAAAATATTATTGCAAATTTTTAATTAAGATTTCTATAATATTTTGACTTGATTTAAAGAACCTTCAATTCCTAAGCAAAGAAAAATATATAAACAAATATAACTAAGAACACAAATATTCAATTGAGTATAATTACTTTCATCATTATATCTTTTCTTGCAAATAACCCATTTGATTGTCATCAATTGTGAACAATTTTTAACTTTGCTAACCATGAGTGGACAATTATAATGAAATATGGATCTTTTAAGTGATACGTAAAAATGTGTATCAAGGTATATACATGAGAAAATCTTATGTATATACATTTTTCTTATAACTATATCTTTTTTTCTTCTTTTCCTTTTGTTATTGTTCCTCTGTTATTTTTATTAAATAAATAAATGAAAACAAATAATAATAAACTAATATATAATAAATAATAAACAAATAACAAACTGTATTTGGCAGTGTTTGTACAACACAGTTATAAAGTATAGTTTACAAATCTGTAGTAGCGAAGCTAACATAACTGCTAAGTCAACACAAGTTTACATGGCGTTTTAGTGCAGCGTGCAAACAAATCTAGTCATAAGCAGAAAGCTTAAACATGGGCAGTTGAAAATTGTTAATCCTCTTGAAAAGAATAACTGTATTCAGAAATTTTCTAACATATTTGGGGGCGGGGGCAATACTGCTGCTAACACAACCAGTAATAAATATGTGTGGGATATTATTTAGTTATTTCTTTTGTCATATTTACATTGCCTCCATCTCATAGGCAAGTGACTCTGGATGGTGCACAACAAAGCTAAAAATGATATCATCCTCATTAGATTCTGTGCAGAGTACAATGGGCAGCAAGGAACTTCCATTGGTTTTGATCATTTGCAGCATCTTCAGCTCTGTCCCAAGAGACATTAATAAGTTTAAGATCTTCTTTAAGTATTTGGCACCAAGTTTTCCAGTGTGGCCTTGTTTCCTTTTTCTTCCAGGAAGTATGCAACATAGTACAATTTTTGGATGCTGGCCACATATGTAAGATGTGGCCAACAAACTACATTCAATGAAATGTAAAACAAATATTAATATTTAACTTCCAGAAAGTTAAAAAGTATGTGACCAGCCCTACTTCAGGGAGAAGAATGTTCCATAAACGAGGAGTTGCAGAAGGAAAAGCCTGTTGCCTAGGATCCACCAAGTGAAGCACCTTAGCTGGATATTTTTCAAGGGAAGCCCTTGTGCCCAAGTGCATTACAGTAGTCTAATTGGAGATGTTTAGGGCAGGAATGACTGTGAGTAGGACTCCTTGATCTAGGAAAAGGCATAATTGATGCACAATAAGAAGTTGAGTAAGAAGAAGACTTCCCTAGCCATGATTGGCACCTTTTCCTAGGCAGCAGTCACAAATCTAGGATTATATCTAGTGTGTGCATGGGATCTATTTGCAGCAAACAGAGCAATGTGACCCTGTCCAGCATCAAAGATGGTATAGTCCTAGAAAGGGCAAAACTCCAAACCACTCATCTAATCCCTCACCACCACTAACTGTGAATCTACTCTAAAGAAAGGAGGCAAGCAAGTACAACACTGTCCTATTCTTTCCCAATTCTCTAAGTCAACCCAGAAGATAATCTGTTTTATTCAAAGTCTGAGCAACCTTGAAGCTACTGAAGCTACTAAACAACCACCTGCTCCTCAACCACATTCTCCAAAAAGAGGAAAGTTAGGTATTGGATGACAGATGCTAAGCAAATTTTTCCACAAGCCCTGCAGGTCATTCTCTAAGCCCCCTATATCCAAAAAGGCACATGTCACCTATAGAACCACAGGGAAACAATCTGCAGATGCAATAAAAGCAGACAAGTGCTGACACTTCACTGCAATTATCATGATAAGATAGGACTTAATGGTTCTAGCCCATTTTCAATTAAGTTCATCCAACATAGAACACCAGCAATGCTCTAGATGTTTCTTTTCTTATTTCAACTGCCTTAACTCCACTATGAAACACAAAGACTGCTGGGATCCATAAGATGGGAAATGTTGTGTGAATGCCCTTAGAGAAAGAAGGGAAGAGATGCTGCTTAGGAAACAATCAAACAAAAGATATATGGAGCCATCAGTTTAATAGTGAGAGAAAAAAACTTAGGAAGGACACATCCTAATGGATCAAACAGTTAAAATGAGAGGCAGGAAGATTGTGCCTTCAGACTTGCAAGGTGCTGTTAATGAAGCCTTACAATAAAATAGAATTGCTATATATATATATATGCTGGTCTTGTTGTATTTGGGTCTTTTCCCGTGTAAGACTCTTTTGAGATTGTCTTGGCGAAAATCTACGAATATATATACAATTTCTTTTCGTAGATTTTCATGGGTGTAGGTATGCTGGTCTTGTTGTATTCGGGTCTTTTCCCATGTAAGATTGAGATTGTCTTGGCAACGTTTTGGCGTTTTCGACCAAAAACTCTGCCTGAAGATGGCAAGTGAGACCTCACCGAAACATTGCCAAGACAATCTCAATCTTAACCCAGAAAAGACACGAATACAATAAGACCAGCGTGTATGTGTGTGTGTGTGTGTGTGTGTATAAACAAACATAAACAAACAACACGTAACATAAAAACATCTTCCATTCCGTACAGTGTGTCGATTGGTTGCAAGGTTTTGTCATCCTTTCGGTAGTCATCCCTTAAATTTTATATAAAGTCACATATTGTCAATCAAGTATATTTGTATACATTATTATTATAATACTTCATTTGTTTGACTGTCACTATTATTTCTTCATTTTAAACAAGGTATTCTAAATATGGATTCATTTATATTTTATTAATTTGTTACATCATCTTCAACATGTCCAATAATAAGTATTATTTATATCCTATTTTAAATCTTTCTCTTATTTGATGTTGGTAACATTGTCTAATAAATTTTCAATTCTTTATTATTATTATTTTAAGTAGATCCCATGTCCTATAAAATTGTTTATCTTCTTTTTCTCCAATTTCATATGTCAGCTTACTCATTGTCACACATTCCATTGCTCATATCATCAATCTAATATATATGCATACAGTTATTATGATTATTAAACATTCATTGAATATAGCTATTATTACATCCTTTTTATGTGAAGCATATTAAATTTAAAGTAAATTTACACTTTGTTCATATTTCTCTGCAATTTTTTGAGCTCTATCTAAAAGTTTCATCATTGTTTCATCAATACCTTCAACTCTCCCCTCCATTCTTTCTGTTCTTTGTTCTATAATCCCCAGATTCTTTTCAATTCTTTCTGTGCTTATTAGGACTTTTTGAATTTCTAGCATAATTTTTTGCAAAGTTATTTCCTCTTCTTCTTCATATTGCTCCATTTTTCCAGGTTTAAACACTGCCACTAGGAAATCCAAGGCCTTTTACTAGGTTTCAAATAAATTCACTATAATCTTTCAAGTCAAAGCTTTCTCTTTACTGCAGTCCAGCTACTGATAATATTCCAGAAGAGCACCTATGTAAACAAACTGTACTCTTTCCACTATTCTTTCAATAAACAAATTCTGAAGTCTTGAAGCATGAGATATACATCAAATATAAAAAAACAATATTTCCAAGTTTCCAGCCTCTAGATGACAGTATTACTTCTTTTTCCTCTGCTTTTAGTTCTCTCTTTAAGCTTTCTTTGAGTTAAGAAAAAAAATGGTTAAAAAGGACAATCCTGCCATGCCTTGAAGAAAAGATAAGAAAGGAATCCTTAATCCACAAATACAAAAAATGAGAAAAAATAGAAGAAGAAGAAGGGAAAAGGAGATCAGTCCAATTTAAAAAATAAGAGCCGTTTGTAAAAATTTCATCCATAAAAAGGAAACAAAATTAAAGAAAAAAAGATAATGCAATAGTTTTAATTCAGGCTAATCTGCCCCTTACTTTCTTCTGTCTTCAATTTTAACTTTACTCTAAATCTTTTTGGGTGTTCTCTAAAAGTAAATTTTATCTCACCAATTCCAACACACTCTATCTCCTGCTGAGCTTCCATTCAGGGATCTGTCCCAACCTTATGCAGCTTAAAAATGGCTGCTTCTCTTGTAGCCGGCAAAAAGAGCTTTCTCCTGGATCAATCAGGGACTTTGCAATGTCCCTGAGATCAACAGGACATGCTCTTCTCTATCACCGTCTCTTCGGGATGGTTTAGGTCCAAAAGGACCGTCCACCAACAGAGATATCAACAGCAATCCTGGAGCTCCAAGATTGCATGTTGTGTTGTAGTGACATCAGCCCCACCTTCCAGAATTGGTTCATCTTGTCATGTTTTCTGTTTGGCTTACTTGGGAGGTCTGAACGTTTGCATAGGTGTGATCCAATCCAAGCCTCAACTTCCCTCTTATTCCAACAGCAACCAAGGGTTCAGATGGACCATACAGCAGATCAGCAGAAACAATCCGCAGCTCTCTCTGAAAACCATGGGGATCCATCAGTTGTTGGAGTCAGACTAATCTTCAAACCAATCTGCCTGTAGGGAGGCTGTACCCCTTACAGTGGATGGTGGTAGGGAGATACCAAAAGCTCCTCCAATTTCAGGTCAGATAACCATTGCTCCAATAGGAATGCCAGATCCAGTGTATGACCAGTGTCATGGTACTGATGAATTCCTGAGCTGCCTCAGACCTTACTCTCAGTGAAGGCAGATTGAAATTCCTCCACTCCTTGACTTGCCTGGGGTCTTGGCTGATTCCAAATGTGAAACCCAGCTGGACATATCTCAATAAGGGCACCTCCCCTTCTGGGTCCAGCTAGGTCTTAATAATATATACCTGGTTATCCCTCTCATCAATGATTAAATCAAAGATGAGAGAGGTCTTATTACAGATTGACCTGGCCTTTGGAAGCAGCAGCTGAAATCCAGGACCTCTGAAGATCTGCTGACTGGGTTCAGAAGTTGAAATCAAGGAGCTGGACCACTGATAAAAGACATCAGTCACATGTTCTCTGAGAATCTTTCCCTATGACTCTTACTGAGATGAAGGAATCAATTCAGAGTAGGAAAACCCACCCTCTACAATGAAATACCTAACTGGCAGATGGAATTGAGCCAATGTGGTTATCTTGTTCATCTCTGGAATTAGCAGAGGGAAAAAGGGATTCTGTTAAGAATAGTTCCACAATAGTCTATTATGCTACTGCTACTCCCCGAACCACTGCCGCCATCTCCTAAATTCCACAGTCCTGATAAGCTTTCCAGATTTAAAAAAAATACCAGAATGTAGTTCCTGAGAATTCCTGGCAGCAATCAACAAGCTCACACTGTCCAAAGGATATACGGGCAGCAAACAGGATTGCAGATGCAGCAAGAGGGACTCAGGATTGTAAATGCAATCTGCCCATTTCTATGGCTAGTGCCAGGCCCACAAGCATGACAAGCCCTGCAGACATAACATGGTGCAAACATTGCCAATTCTCCAGCTCATCCTCCAACATGCTCTTTTCTCTCTGAGGAAAGTCAGTGCCAGGTTTATGGGCATGGTAAAACACAGTTTGTCCTTCAAGACCTCTGGCTCTTCCAACTGTACCAGCCTCCAAAACCAAGGGGTGGGACTCATCCTTGTCGCATCCTCCAGCCTGCGCCTCTTGCCTCCAAGCCCTAAGCATGGCCAGCACAAGTCTACACAATAAATGCCATAACCACTAATGAACACAGCTGGCATGCCCAAGAGCACCATCTTCTCAGTTCTTCCAGTTTCTGCAACCTGTCCAGCCTCCAAAATAATCAAATCTCCAAACCCAGTATCAGACCAGGAAGGTGCCATTAATAAAAATGGAATAAAACTCAGTCATCCAATGGAAGAGACAAACCATTCAAGGCTTTCTGGCAACTTACCGGAAATGGAATTTCTAGTACTTTATCCACTAGGTATTCTGGAGTGCACCTTACTAACAAGATGCATGAACATCTGCCTTCATAGTTACATTATTCACAAACAGGATGGTCATCCCAAATTTAAGAAGATTATTCTAAGAATCCCTTCTATGTGCTGCTGTGCCTCCTCATTTTGGTATATGTGTTTTTTTTAAAAAAATGTATGTATGTGGGTTTTCTGAGAGGGATGAGCAAAGAACATCAGTAGTTTTGTGTGCCAAGAGTATATATTGCCAGCAGGATCATATAAGATATGAAAGTTATCTCAGTTGCCCAGATAAAGCAAGCTGGCACCTATATTGGGCAGCAGTGATATAAGCAGTTTATCACTTTAGTGTTAATGGCAAAATCATCAACTCATGTGTGGGAAACAGAAATGGTAAACCATTCCTGTATTTTTTTTATTATGAATGGATGAAATATATAAATGGAGAAAATCTGTCTATGTGGTGTTTAGTAATCAAAAATGACTTGAGGCTCATAATCAACCACTTCTAAGAAAAGGAAAATTAGGAAGTATAAATTACAAATAACACAAGTTATGTGCAGCATGTTTAGGTTTCATTTTAATTTACTCTACTCAGTAAATCTTGGAAATCATTTCCCACCAATACAGTAGATGTGTGTTTTGTATGAGAGTGTGTGCACATACATACATACATACTTGTATATGTGAGTGCATGTGCATATCGATATGCATATACATTGGCCAGATTCTATGAAACAGTAGAGTCAGAACAATAAATTAATTAATCTTAATTGAATTATTAATTACAAATTATTGATTACTTGTCCATAAAATAAATAAAAAATATTTTCCATTATGAAGGTAGAGGTTGAGTTGAATTTGATTCCTTGTGAATCTATGAATATGCCTGTAAATTTTCTTAGTAACAATATGCAAGTAGCATGCCATTGCCTGTTTGAGATTTGTTTTCAATTTCTGGTTTTCCCACAGCTCTGATATTTCCAGAGAGGCAGTTTTGTCTAGTAGTTAAGGCATCAGATGGGCTAGAAAGTGGGAGACTATGAGTTTGAGCCTCTCCTTAGCCATAGAAGCCAGCTGGGTGATTTTTGAGCTAGTTATTCTCTCTCAGACCAACCCATCTAACCTGGTTGTTATTGTGTGGAAAATAAGAAGAGAAAAGAGTCTTATGTATATTTGCCTCCTGGAATTATTTATAAAAATAAAGGCGAGATAGAAACAAATAATAAAATAAAAATAAATGATCATTCAGTAAATACAGTATAAATCTATGCATTTTCCACACTGAATCAAATGACTCTTAGTTCCAGTACTTATTATTTTCCTCTTCATTCATTGTGAATTTGTATGAAAGTCATAGATGAGTAAAATAAGAATACCGTTGCCCCATCCTCAACTTCTTGTCCTCCATTTGTGGGTCTGCAGAAAAGAAGGAGGAAATGGCATTGCTTTTACCTCCTGAAGAATAAAAAAAATCTAAAATAAAAAATCTAAAATATCCTTTGATAGAGACTATCCAATTATCTGAATTTTTCTAGAATCTTCACTTTGAAGTGGTGGTGAGAAATTTGTCTATGTCTCCTGTATATCCGGTTCCCATTTTCATATTTTCAGTAGAATTTCTCTTTTTAAGCAAGCTTAAAATAATCCTCCAATTATCAAATGTGTATAGAAAAAGAACTTTTTCTTTCTTTGAAGTAAATGTGCTCTATATCCTTTTATAGTCAAACAGTTACCAACATGAGGCACATGATAGATAGATAGATAGATAGATAGATAGATAGATAGATAGATAGATAGATAGATAAATAGATAGATAGATAGATAGATAGAACATCTGTAAATCTATAACCATTGTATAGTTTCAAAGAGTTATTTTTTCTTTTTTCTGGAATTAAAGTGTCACTAAATTTCTGCAAAAGAATAAATAGCATTTGCTATTTTGACTTTGTTTCTCAAAAGATGACTGTTAATGGGATGCAATGCCCACACATTGCATTTATAATGAAGCTAAAATATGTTATTTGCAAGTATCAATCTGTTCTGTAGTCTAAATAGCTTTTACTGATATTAATTTAAACTTCTGATAGGCACAAACATGAATTTAAACTTTTTGATTAAGTTGAAAATAAATTACTGCACTTTCAAAATTTAAAAATAATCACAAAATTCTCTTTTAATCCTTGAAAGAAGCATTTGACATATTTCGTTTAAATTGTTCAACCACCCACAGGCACTACTGCCTCTGACTCTTGAATTTAGAATAAATGTTATGGAGTTAAAGCAGCAAAGTGAAAGAGTGTGCTTGATAGATTCTCTGAGTAATTTCAACACCCACAGGTATTATTTGTAAGAAAACAATCACGCTGAGTCGTCAGCTGGTTAGAGAGGGCAGAGTAGTCCATCTTCACCTGACATGCTATCTGTTCTGTCAACACTGGGTGCACCTGGCTTGCCACCTACTCCTCCCAAAAGAAAGCTCACAAGAAGAAGTTTGTGTAAATGGACAATAGTGTATACAGTATATCTGAACAGTATAGAAGCTGCATTGTAACTGAGGAAAGGAAAGGCAATTGGAAAAACTGTCTGAGGACTGATGAGCATTTTGCACCTTCTGCTTTAATTAGTGTTACCTAGTGTGAAGTACTATTCAAGTACACTATTTCTGAACTCTGAAAACAAATTAATTACGGGAAGGAAGGTGCCAAATGAAATAAGTTCAGTGTTTCTATTCCTTTGAGTAATTGTTTTTGTCTTAAATATGCAACAATTTAATGGTAATTTAAAACTTTAAAAGGGAGCTCTTCTAGAGAGCATTTGTAGAGGCTCACTTCAGATGTCTTTTAGAGTTTAGGTTTGTCTATACTGAGTACTGGTTTTATTCTATAGCATTTTCATTGTTATTATTTTTCTTTATATTACGAGCACATGAGAATCTGTGTTTGATTGCAGGAAGGTATAAATGTGATACGTAAATAGATCAATAAATCAACATTCTAGTAATTACAAAAAATGGTTTAATGTGTGAATTTGGGCTATAGATGTCAGCAATTTGGAACTGTCGTCATGTAAATCAGTGGCATTTACTTGATATTTAATAAAATTTTAGCATGACATGTATACCTTGAATTATAATCTATGGATGAGACTCTAGAAAGAGTGCAGAGAAGAGAAACAAAGATGATTAGGGGACTGGAGGCTAAAACATATAAAGAAGGGTTCCTGGAACTGGGTATGTCTAGTTTAATGAAAAGAAGGACAAGGGCTGACATGATAGCAGTGTTCTGATATCTCAGGGGTTGCCACAAAGAAGAGGGATTCAAGCTATTCTCCAAAGCACCTGAGGGGGGACAAGAAGAAATGGGTAGAAACTAATCAAGGACAGAAGCAACCTAGAACTAAGAAGAAACTCCCTGACAGTTAGAACAATTAATCAGTGGAACAACTTGCCTTCAGAAGTTGTGAATGCTCCAACACTGGAAGTTTTAAAGAAGATGTTGATAACCATTTGTCTGACGTGGTGTAGGGTTTCCTGTCTAGACAGGAGGTTGGACTAAAAGACCTCCAAAGTCCCTTCCAACTCAGTTATTCTATTTTAAATTGATAATGGAGATTAATGGAGATTGTAGATATACTGTTGTTTTGTTTAACTGCCCCATTGAACTTACATGTATGGATGTGACTGTATTCCAGGCAAGTATAATGTGGATTGGGCCTGGAGAAATGTGCCTCCAGTCCATCCCTATCCGTCCTTTAGCCTGGTGACTCTTAGCTCAATCTATGTTACAGGAATGGGGAAAATTGAAGGCAGGAATGCTATGTATATAGTGTCTTGAGCCATATATGGTTTTGTTAGTTTGATTGTCCCTGTCACCAAAGATAGCTGGGAAAAAGAAATCATGTTTTGGATGTTGAGAGTTTAAATGTGTTGGAGTGTATGAAGTTAAGAAAGAAGTGAGGAAGTGAGAAGACAAAGTTAGGTTGTAAATGTGAGAGAAAAATTTAGATAGGTTAAACTAGAGTGAATGGCAAAGAAGTTAGAAAGTTTATTATCCTACACCGAAATGAAAGTGTTCTTAACTGAAATGAACTGTGATTCTAATTCACATAATGATTTCAAAGATTTTAATGTGACTGATAAATCTAAGTGAAACGATTGTTGGACACTTACAAAAAATGTGACAACTTTAACAATTTTAAGGAAGGTTCTTTGTTTGCACTCCCATGCACTATAAAGCAGCTATTTTAAATACTTTGTACAGTGGTAATTGTTATAGTCTTTAGATAAGCATGCTACATAAATAGATTTATAATATTTAATAACCATATGAAATTTTATAAGGTACAAAATGTAGTCATGTATTGAATCTCATCTTTCCCTATAGCATACAAAATCCATCCAAAATCTACCCTAATTCACATTCCATGGTGATATCCTCTTATTTTTTATTAAAAAAGGGGCTATGTACTGTTCTGATATGAATGATGAAGATAGATGGGTGGGACTCCAAAAACTAAAATTGAATTATTGCATCCAGGAAATCCTATATAGAAATATATATTTCACTTGAAGAATCAAGTACATGGTTTGAATCTGCTCTTGGTACACATTTTATGATACAGTAAACCTCAGGTGATGATGATGCAACAAATGCCTTTTTTCACCCATAGATAATGTGACAGTTATACCCAATTTGGAACTGTCAAAATAAGTCACACTAATCCAGCCTTCATCTGTAAATTGAATTTTTTAATATGCTTTATTTGAGACTTCATTTAAAATTAGTCTGGAAATTCAGTTAGTGGAAAAATTACTATGAAATGCTGTTAAACTGCCCTTTAGAGTTTGGAAAATAGATTAAATTGGCAATAATACTAGCTTCTGCCACTGTTTATCTGCTGCCAGTGTAAGAAAACAATATATGACCTATACTGTGAGGAATACCACTAATCACATTATCGCTCATGGACAGTGATTGGCAACAAATAGCATCGTGTATGCCCTGTTGTTTTCCTTTACTTCTCTATTACAGCGCTGCTGCAGCTATATAATATTTTAAGGAGGTCTGAGGCAAATATTTGAAAAGTTATTAAATTTTGAGGATGTTCTGGAATGAAAAGGTATAATGATTATGGACAGACCCAGTTAGGTATGCATTATGTCATCCTTCTGAAAGCATAATGTTGTTACCTCATTGTTACCAAGACCTAAGCTGGTTCTCCCTAAATAAGTGTTTGTTTTTTCTTTGGCTGAGAGGCGTTATTCCTACTATTCAGCAAATTAAGTTGTATTCTTGGACAGCAGTTGTTTGAATACAAAGTAGCATTAAAATGTTGAAGGATAGCATTGTATGTTACGCATCCAACAAGGATTCCCTTAGCTAGACTGTTAGAATATTGGCAGAATATTATATTTCCATTGAAATAAGATTTAACAGGAACATGAAAGGATTATGTGTAGAGAATGTTGGAATTGCACCAAGTTTCCTCAGGCGAGCCTTATTTCTATTTGGTTCAGTTTGGACAATAAACTAAAACTATTCTTGGGAACATGAGAACTGAAAGCATAATTAAGGTAATAATACATTCATAAGCACAGATAACTTTATTGCATGAAATATGTAATATCATAATTATGATACGCAGCAAGGTAATAAATATTTGAGAGTGTTTGCAAAGTGCAAATATTTGATTAATGTGAGACTTCACTACTGTTAGTTTTTGCAGTTTTTGTATTAGCATACTCCTCCAGGTATGTTGTTCTGTCTACTAGAACTGTTTTATGATATAATTAAATTTAAATTACCATGTATATTTAAAATAAGTTTTAGAAATGGTTGACAAAGCAAATGGAATTTAGCCACACACTACTGATAATATCTATCAATCAATAAAAATGGTGTTTTCTATTTTTTTTAAAAAAACAAGCCGCTTTTAGAAAATAATATAAATTAGTTTTCAAATTTTTACTCACTTCAAAATATAAAATTATTTCAGATTTTTCACTGGATTAATCACTGCTAAAAAAAACTATAGGCATTTTATTCTTTCCCCTTGGTGCAAAATTATTGTTTATACTACATTTAGTTTTCACAGATTATTTTAAATAAATTGTACATGTAGGAGAAAAACTGTGTTGAAAGATATTTTTCTTTAAGGTAGACTTTTATTTTATTCATTCAACATCTTATAAATAGATTATATATATATACACACACACACACAAACACACACTGTGTATGTACATGTATGTATGTATGTATGTATGTATGTATGTATGTATGTATGTATGTATGTATGTAATGGTTGTTTGTTCAAAATCGCTAATCTCTGAAAGTTCTTCACTGATTGCTTTGAAATTTTGACACAACGTTGCATTCAAATACACGAATATTTTTATATAGTTATATTATATAGATGTCACACCTGTGACAGGTAAAAACATGATTTTTTGAAAACCAGCGCCTCTGGTAGACGTAAAAGCAACACACGCTATACTAAATATTTCATGATTCCATTTCCATTTCAATGTCTCCGATTGCATTGTTATATTGAATTTTCATAGATTTCGATTTTTTTTCATTTTGATTTAATTATTTTGTGTGACATTGCATTGGAATTGAGTTGTGTCGTTTACCATAGTGTTCATTTAGTGAGTATAGTATATTCGGAACAGTTTGGCCTCTCTCCAGCTTCGTCCCTACCGTCCCTTTATGTGTGGCTGGGCTGCGGCCGCACCCTTTCCCCTTTCCGCCCCTCCTCTGATGAGCTTCAGCCATTTCCGCCAAGGGGAACCGAAGCCCTTTGGCCTCCCCTTCCTCTCTCTCTCCTCCCCTCCCACCGGCCTTTGCTGTCTGTGGCGGGGTGCCACCTGCGCCATCCCTTGCCCCCCCCGCTCCAGAAGAGGCGGAGGCAGAGCATCTCCTCAGCCCAGCCAGCTGTGCACACCCAGCTATGGCCTCGCCAAGATGGCTCTGATGAGGCAACAGTGGCGGTGTCAGCCTGAGGTGCAGTGGGGCTTGGGCAGCCCCTGGGTCCACTGTGGGGCAGCACACTGAGGACTTCTCCTCCTCCGAGATGCTGAACGTCTCACTCTCCCGGGCCGTTGATTTGGGGGAGCCCGAGCGCAGCTCCTCCGAGGAGATGCTCAACAACTTCCACGAGGCTGACAGACCCGGCACCATCTCCCCCAACCAGCCTCGCCTGGCCCAGCAGCCCTGAGTCCTGACCAATGGCAGCACCCACCTGCCGCCCCACTATGCCCAGACTGGGCCACAGCAACGCCTGACTGGGTACAGCTAGTGTATGTATGTATGTATGTATGTATGTATGTATGTATGTATGTATGTATGTATGTGTGGTGGTTTGAGCTCACATTGCTCCTGGAAGCACGAAACCTGAAGATGACGAATGAGACTTCATCGAAACATTGCCTAGACACTTCAAATTTTACGCGGGAGAAAACCTGAATAACCAAAGACCTACATACTAACACCCGCAATATATATATATATATATATATATTTAGTGTCACAACCCCTGGTATGCCCCAATTATGGGAGGAAGCTAACTGCTTCCATTCTCTGTCCATTGGCTTGTCACAAGAGACCATCCAGACAGAAAGCCCAATATTTTTACTGTGCAAATGCAACACACACACACACACACACACACACACACACACACACACACACACACACATATATATATATATATATATATATATATATATATATATTCTCTCGTAGATTTTCATGGATACAGGTATGCAGGTCTTGGCATATTCGGGTCTTTTCCTGTGTAAGGTCGAGAGTATCTTGGTGACGTTTTGACAAGGTCCCACTCACCATCTTCAGGCTGGTGCCTTTGGCTTCGTGCTTGTGCGAGCAAAGCGTAATCGGAGCTGCCGTCTTTCTATAAAATTGGTGGGGTGTGTGTGGAGTGCTGGCTTTGTTGCTGTAAGCGGGTTGGTTGCTGTGTTGTTAAATCTTGATTAGTTGATGTAAATTATATATAGTTGCATTTGTGAGCCAATAGACAGAAAAGCGAAGCAGTATGCTCCCTCCCATATTTGGGCATACCAGGGGTTGTGACACAATACACACACACACACACACACACACACACACACACACACACACACACACACACACACACTGTTTATATGTATATATATCACCTGCAATCATGGTTTTAATTATGAAAATTTTTATATATGCAAGTAGGGAGTATGTTTGTGTTTATTGTAGTTAATAAACACAATATGAAATGAAAACGGACAAAGGAAGAAATGGTGGGAGATAGGGGATGAGCCGTTCTTGAAGAAAAGGGATTGCAAATTTGAGGCCTATCTGCCTTTCAGATCTCCTTGTTTTATTTCAGGAGCTAAATAACCATGACTTTGGGAGATTAGGTTCTGGCTGCAGCTTCTGAATGCCAGACTAATCTATAATAAATACCTCCTCATCTGTATCCTGATCTTCGATGAGTGTAGACCTGACCTGTATCACCAACATCTGGATGGTTGAGGAATGGGATATTTCCCTTTTGAAAATGTGCCCATCTAGGCTTTAGATTTGGTGTCAGCTATGTTCACATGCTAAGGAAGAAGTATTTCTTCTTATTATAGTAGTTCTGTTCTGTAGATAACCGGATCTGAGGCTTTGTACCACTTTTCCTGCTGTGCAGCAACATACTATACTGCTGGATTCATTGCTTGTTTGTCAGCAGATTTCTGTTTTCTTTTGATGCTGGAGAACTTCGATCTGTATTCATGGGGAAAGAGCTCAAAGGTAGCTAATGAATTGAAGGACTCCATGTCTGTGTGCTTGTTGTAGGTCACGAAGGGTTCAGCTCATGTTGGGGGCAAAATGTTAGATTTGGTTTTTGTCTCTGGGCAGATGAAATATGATCTGAGGATGGAGAAAATTAACATTAGTCCCTTGTCATGTCAGATCACTCTTTGGTTGCCACAAAATGCCACTAATCTCTATAAAATTACCCCAAATTTGATGGATCTACTAAGAGGTTCCTGAGGAGCCTTCCAGAGGCAGTGGTGGGCAGTTCTTTCAAGATTCTGACTGATCTCTGGAATATGAAAGTGCTGCAGCTCTTGATAAGACTAAACCTAGTGGCCTTTTCCCTGCACTGTGATCTGCGGGGAATGTTCTTAGTATACGGATGTTTGCAGTTCAGAGATTTTCTTGGACTTATGGCTTCTGCTGAAAAAGAAAATGGAAACCATGGCCAGGTGGATATTTGCATAATTTTATTTTGTGTGCTAACTGCAGCCTTTCCTGTATTGAGACACTTGGAGCCAGTTTGACTGAACTCGCATATAAGCCATACTAAGTAAAAAAAATAAGGAAAATAAGGAAATGAATAGTGAATAAAAATAAGGAAATTGAATTTCATGCATGCTGTTGAAGTGTGAATATGCCTGTTTTAAAGAACATGTGTGCATTCTCAGTGCAAATTCAGATACTCCATTTCCTTACCTTTTTGTAATTGCATCATAAAATTGCAGCAGCTATGCGATAAAAATATTGCATATTCACCAAATGTTGAACCTTGTTTCAACATGTGCCTCTTTATCTTATTTAAGAAAATACTTTGTGAAGTAAAACTTTAATTTTCCCAGATCTTCCTTCCTTCCTTCCTTCCTTCCTTCCTTCCTTCCTTCCTTCCTTCCTTCCTTCCTTCCTTCCTTCCTTCCTTCCTTCCTTCTTCTTTCCTTAAGGTGGCAGGGATATTGATCCCCCACATCAGATTCTCTACCATTTCCTGCTGGGTGAAATGAGGGTTACTTCCCTTATGCACTATTTAATTTGCAATCCATATAGATTGTGTGGCACTGATCAAAGCAAGATGGAAAGTACATTATACACTGCACATAATGCATACTGCAAACAGCAAATTGGGTCATAATCACAGCATGGATAACTGATGCATATGTGATTTGCTTCATAATGGTTACAGCTGGAGTACTAATTATAATTTTAGAAGCAGACACCTTGCCATAGCCCCATAAGAAAATGCAGTGACAGCTGAGATTCAAGGGTCATGTTCAGGCCTGTTTGGGTTTTTTTGCGAAAAATGAAACATTATCAAGAACAGTCTGAAGCCAAATTCCTCAGGCTACTTGGTTATTGGATTAAAGTGCTACGATGAATTTATTGTTCTCTTTTTAAGTGTACATGTAGACAACTACGGTAGATGAAAACTGCTTGTAAGACAGAATTTCAATAGAGCTGCAAAAAGGAGAATTTCCCTAATGCCATACACTTTGAGAAGAATCTCTTTTAGATATTTTATACCACTTACCTATAAACTTTGTAAATTCATTTGGCATATGGACTGGATATTTTTGCTGAAATTTCTGTTCTAATTTAATAGCATTTCATGTGTTAAAGAATTTCAACATGGCCAGTATATTTATTTGAGCCATTTTATTTATAAAAGCCTGCAGCAGAAAAGCATAGCACTCCTGGATTGAACTTGTATATTTAATTCCCATCTTTAAATGACCCACAGGCAAGGGGCTTTCATGTTCTCCTGAAGCCCACCAGTACAGTTTGTTTATTTATTTGATTCGTGTGGCCATCCATCTCACCTGACTGATTCTGGTTGATGTACAGCAATTTAAAACAACCCAATAAAAAGGTTAAAAATCAATATAAAAACATATAAAACTTCAGAAACCACTTAGAAAACTGAAATAAACATCCCAAATGGTCACATCTTATTTGAAAATGAACATTTTTATGATAAGTAATAAGTAAGGTAACATATCTATCTGTTAAGGAAAGCTGGATTCCATAATTTTTTTAGGTGTTACCCTAAATTGATTTGACTTCAAATCAATATATACACATACATACATACATACATACATACATACATACATACATACATACATACATACATACATACATACATACATACATATATATATATATATATATATATATATAAATATATATATATATAATGCATTCTTAAGCTTTAGATATATTTTACCGCCAAATTACATAACATGAAACTTCTCTCAATAGTTAGTCAACCTGCCCTACATGCAATCTGCTAATCAGTTAGAATATTTTCACTTTTAATCCATCCATTAATTTCCATTGAAGATGCCTACTATATGCCTTTCTGAATGTGTTTAATAGGCTAATTGGATGGTAGTTGCAAGGAGAAGAATTTAATCCCTTCTTATAGATGGGGACAATGATAGCTAAGCCGCAGTCATTGGTAGCTCAGGCTGTTTGATCTATAAGAGGCTTGCTAAAATTGGGGCCCACCAGTCACCATTCCTTTTTATCAGGTCAGAGAGAATATAATCTCTGCCTGGGGCCTTCCCCATTTTCAGACCAAAGCAAGATAATTAATTTAAGATCATGAGTGCAAAAGAAGCTGGAAAAATAGGAGACAAAATAGGAGCAAATAAGATGGAGAAAGTATTTTGGGACATCTCCTCCCAATGATTACAAACACCACAATTGCCGCTATTTCCATTTTCTTGGGTACTGTTTCAAAGACAGGAAACTTATTCTTAAAATTGCAAAAATATAGCAAAGCATTAGAAACTAAAGAAAACTAACCCTATCTCTTAGTGGCTTATATGCCCTAGGTTTCCAATTAAAAATAATTAAAATAGCTTAAGCTTCAGGGCTTAAATGTTCACATAGATACACACATACAATTTAGACTTACAAAAGAAGCAGTCTATCTTCCATCTAGTTACCTGAAAGGGAGGAGGAGGAGGAGGAGGAGGAGGAGGAGGAAGAGGAGGAGGAGAAAATATTGTGTGTTCTGAGCTAATTGGCAATAAAAATCAACCCTATTATGAAATGAATCTCTGAATCCTAATCAACTGGTGCAAATATTAATATATAATAGACCAGTGCTTATAGATATTTATTCTGTTACCTTGCATGTTAAAATTAGAGAACTACAACAGGGAGGAAGAAATAGTTGGAAGAAAGATACATTTTTAATGAAAAATGTTGGTAAGGAATCACCCCTACTTTTAATTTAGAAAAATATTTGAAACATAATTGAGTAATGTAGTGTTAATTTTATTTTTGGTAGAATAAAAAGATGGAGGAGATTACTAAAATATTTGTTTATGCTATGTAATCTGTAAAAAATATTTGTTACATTATTTCAGTTTGTACAAAAAAAATACATTAAAAAAAATCACACCGGTAGTAAATTTATAAAATTTACTATATTTTACAGAGAAAGAAATTTCAGCTTGACATTGTTTACAGATAAATGATCTTGCCTTTACAGTATTTGCTATATTGCAGTCCAGATCTTCAAATTGTCTGCTTACTTTCTCTGCAGGTAGATGTAGAGGAATTAGTAATAATTAAGAATAAAATCAACTTATATGAAAGCAATGTATTAAATAGTGTAATTAAAATGTAGTACTTGTGCTGAACCTTATAATTATTGTGGTTGCCAACATTATTAAAGTTTGTTAAAGAATTAGATAGTAAAAAAAAAAAAGCAAAATGCAGACTTTTTGCTTTAAAACAAATAGACTTTTATGTATTGAACAACACATGCTTCTTTAAAAGAAAAGTAAAAGGCATTTAAAAACAATGTGCCAGTTCTGACATTTTCTGTCTTCTGACAACGATGGAAATCAGCCTAGTAATGTCTTGTCTAATTTGTGCTCTTCATTTTTATTTCTTTTCTCCTAACTGTCTGACTTTACACTTCCTGTCACACATCACACTCTTATACTCCTACCATACTTTTTAAAATGACTTTTCCCTTGTGTACTAATCTCTTTTCTTTAACTCAATTATACTATGTTCTTATCCTTTGTTTAATTTCCTCTTCGGTGATAAATCTTGCTGTGGTTATTTGCTTAAAACCATAATATAAAGAATGAATAACATTATAATATGTATGTGTTACATTGTTAAAATCTTAGAAAATAATTTTAGAGAAAAATATTATATAACAGAATTGCATCCTCCTCCAATCTGTCTGTTGTTAATTATTAACAAACAAGGAGAAATGTGTAGCAATGTATTTGAAAGTTAAGACTTGTATAAAATTATTTACGAATGTTTAGATATAAAAAGCACCATGCATATTTCTTTAAAAACAACCAAAACAATAAAAGCTATTTTGGACATTTAAAAAATCTAAAATTTATAAAGCTCTATATTTTCGACTGAAACCTTTCAGAATAAATATAGTTTTTCAAGTTTCCACATACGTTTATAAGTAAAGTGAGTGTTTTCAAGTCAGGGAAATTAGATTTCATAAGGGATAGCATTGATGGCACTATGAACTCTCCTAAAGCTGGTTAAGAAGAAGTTTGTACTATCAAGGCCCCAATTAAAATTTTGTGGCCTTTTATCTCTGCCTCACACTTATGGATATGTATGTCTCAGTAGTGGGTTTCAAATTTTTTTAGAACCTCTTCTGTAGGTGTGGCCTGCTTTGTGGGAGTGGCTTGGCAGCCATGTGACTGGGTAGGAGTGGCTTGACAGCCATGTGACTGGGTGGGCGTGACCAACTTGTAAAATGTGGTGAAATTCACTTAACAACACTCTTGCTTAGCAACCAAAATGTTGGCTCAGAAACTCTGGCATTTGAAGCACGCAAGTCTTAAAGCTGTTAACTTACAAGACCCTTGCACCCCTAATCCTTTAGAACCCCCCCCCCGGGGTGTTCAAACTTGACAGCTTTAAGACTTGTGGACTTCAACTCCTAGAATTCCTCCTCCAGTCATGTTGGCTCAGGAACTCTGGCATTGAAGTGTGCAAGTCTTAAAGCTGTCAAGTTACAAGACTCTTGCACCCCTAACCCTTTGGAAAAAAAACCCAGGGGTGTTCAAACTTGACAGCTTTAAGACTTGTGGACTTCAACTCCCAGAATTCCTCCTCTTTCTCTTCATCTTGATGATGTGCAGACGGGCGGGGGGAGGGAGCTGGAACAGGTTCTGAATGGCACTGTAGATTTGTGGAATCTCTTCTATAGAAGAGGTTAGAACTGGCAGGAACCCACTCCTGGTATGTCTTCATCAACATTACTCTGGAAGATTCTGGAGGTAGGTTTTGGAAGAATTACCTCCATGTATGCACATTAAGCCTCAAGAGCCAGTTCCCACACTGCCATTTTTATTTCTTTAGCAACAATGATTGAAACATGATCTCATTCTTCTCAATGTTGCTTGGGTTCATATTCTTTATTTACACTTTATTTAGTTTATTCTTCATTATTTTCTTCTACTGTAATTTCATCTTCCTTTGTCAATGTTTTGTTTATAGACTACCTGCTCATAGCTTTGCTTTTGTATGCTATGGGTTCTTTCAGCCTGCGAAATGAAGGATGCTGAAGTTGGAAAGCAATGCTTATTGTCATTCTCTTACCCTCTGGAAAAAACTCTCTCCAAAATTCAGTTTGCCCTATGTATTTGAAGGTTTCAAGAAAACATTTAAAAGTGGTTTTCTAGGCAAACTTTTAGAGATTAATATCCTAGTACTTTTAAGGTTGACCAGTGGTGCATTGTATTTTAATTGGTTTTCTAAAAAATATTTATCATGGATAAATTTTCTCCAGTGGTTCTTCAGTTCTTCTAACAATGCAGCAAATTGCTGTTGTAATTGAGTCCATCCACCTTGCTGCTGGTCATCCTTTTTTTACCTTCATTGCACCTTTTCCATCATCATGGATTTCTCTAGTTACCAGTCTTCATATGTGTTCAAAGTATTATTTGGACTAGAACATTTGTGCTTAAAGTCTGTAGAGATTCTTAGTTATCTAGGTCATGGTTGTTTCAAAGGTGCTTTTTCAGGAGGCAATTGAACATTCTTGTTTTTCTTTTTGAAGACATTTCACATCTCATCCAAGAAGCTTCTTCAGCTCTGACAGAATAATTGGGAATGGAAGGATTTATAGTCCTTGCAGACAACTAGTAATTTGCATCCTTTTAGGCAGTCTTTGAAGCACTTGGAGATTTATCTATGTCCTCAGGGTCGCCTGAGTAGTGCTCCTATAGTCTGCAGTTTTTCTCTGGAAATCCATTCCTAGTCCCACACCATTCAAAGGCTGTCCATCTCAAATTGTATAGCTAAAAGGCTGTAGAAATTATCAGTCATCCAGCTCTTGGTTGTCCCAAAGATGCTTTTTCTGGAGGCAAATGGATTTTCTTGGTATTTTTTTAAAATATGTTCCTTTTAAGACATTTGTGCTTGGAGTGAGGACTCACTGATTTATTCAATGATCCATTTGATTGTTTTCTTATTTATTTTGTGGTTTTCTTACAAATCTTCAACACCATAATTCAAAATTGTCAATACTTTTTTCTATTATGATTCTTCAAAATCCAACTTTTATTTTCATAGCAAAAATTATTGACTGTATGATTCTGGCTTTTATTGGTACAGACGATCATAATATGTATGTCAAAGCCTTCATTGCTATTCTTCCAAGTCCCAAGCTATTCACCATTTCAATATCTTCATTTTCAGTCTTAACACTAATTATAGTACTTTTTGTAGTTAATCTTGGTCTAATTGATCTTTAATCCTAGTCTTGTTTTTTAATTGGGCTTCTTAACTTTCATCAGTAAAGGCTGCAGAACATTTGTATAATTGATTGTTAGAATAGTATTATCACCATAGGGCAGGTTAATGATGTACCTTCCTCCAGTTTTAAAACCACACTCATCTTTCAATCCAGCTTCCCTGAAGACATATTTTGTACTCACTATGTATGAATAAACAAGGGGAAAGCATTTAGTCTTATTTCACTTCTTTAACAATCTGCACCCAGTCACTTTCACTATATTCATTATGGCTTCCTATCTAGGTTTTGCATAAGCACAATGAGATGTTTTGCAATCCCATTTTCCTAAGGAGATTCCCCAGCTTGACAGCTATTTCTATAATCAGTGAAGCATATATACACTTCTTTCTGATATTATTTGCCTTCTTAATTATCCAACATGCGCCACCAATAATGTTATGTTTTTCTCATCCTTTTCTAAAGCCAGCTTGAATGTCTGGCATCTCTCTTTTCATATAGAGCTCTAATCCAGGTTGGGTTATCCTAAATATAATTTTCTATTATCTGAAATTAAGAATATTTCATGGTGTCATCTCCTATCTTTGCTACTATATGTAAACTGACCTCTTCCATTTTGCTGGCCACTGTCATCCTCTAGATTCACTGATTGGTTAGTTTGGTTAGAATTTTTGCACATTCTTTTTTGGCTTTCTGTAGGTATTCTATCTATCTCTGTAACCTTCTAACATAGTAATGTAAGAAATAGTGATTTAACTTCATCTACTAATATTATAAGCTCATAATAGGGAATATCTTCTAAAGTAACTTGGATGCTGACGTCTTACTGATATTATTCAGTTATTGCCTGCATTTTTCCCTAAGTACTCTCCTTACTATATCCTTCCTGTCTATGATAGCAATACCAGTCCTTATTTGAGCATGCAATAGTCCAGATGTGGATCTACATACATTTGTTAAGGACATTACAGTGTTGGCAGTTTTATTTACAATCCCTTTTCTAATAAATAAATGTTGAATGAAGTCAACAGTATCACTTAGCAATCCACCATGAGCTGAAGATCTTGGTTACAGATAATTTTGCTTAAACTGAACTACATTTGCTATTTAGGTGACAACCCACCCGACTGAAAGAGATCCTTCTGGAACTCTTCTTAATCACTGAAGCATTTGGTATCTTGCATTAATTCAGTCTTGTGGTTAAAGCACCAGGCTAGAAACTGGGAGGTTGTGAGTCCTAGTCCTACTCCAATCAAGAAATTGCAAAAGAGCCATCAGTAAACAGCTCAACCAAAGAATCTTTAATACCACCCCCACCCACACAGATAGGCAAATCCCCAGAATATAAACTGACAGCAAACAGCACTCCTAGCACTGATGATGTTACCTAGTTAGGATAATAAAATGTCTGCAAGAAAACAAACAAGGTCAGAGACCATCAAGGCCTTGAAACTATCTAGATGAAATGAATTTTCTGTATCCTTTTTAGTTAGTTTAGGCCAGGATATGGCCAGTGCATTGATTGCACTGTTGGATGACCTACAGTGGAAAAGGGTTGGGATAGTATATCTGTCCTATCTCTTCTTTGATACTAGTAATCATTCTGGGAGTTGAGGAGAGGCATTGTTCTGTGTTGGTTCTCCTTCATCTTTTAGGGCTAGTTCCAGTCAGCATTAACAGAAAGGGAGAGATCCAGTCCTCATCCCTACTTTGAGATGTTCCCCTAGAACAGGTATTAAACCAACCAGCCCATAATCTCCTAGTTTCCTTTGGATTCCTTCTGAAATGAAACATTGATTATTTTATAGTTTTCTAGCACTGAACCTGATTTGAGAAATACTTTTTCTTGGACTCATTTTTATCAGGGATTTATTCAGAACATAATATGAAACTCCTTTGGTTGCCCTGACTTATACTAGAGGCAGTAACATTTCTCAGCATTTTTGGTACTATCAGGTATAGTATTCTCCTCGATTACTTGGCCTCATTAAAACAGTGCTTCTGATCCTTCCTATTGGATCATCTCCAGAAGATGGTGGTAGGATATGATTATTTGACATCGATCATTATGTCCCTTGGGGTTCAGTCTTGCCTTCTATACTTCTTTTTTGACAGTCAGGTTGATGTTAGCAATTGGGACATTATCTTTAAGTAGCCTGCTTTATTATCTGTTCCACCATCTTTCTGGGCATTAATAATCATCCATTGACTGGATGATCCTTTCCCCCCCCCCCCCCGATTTTTGAAGAGGTGGCGTTCCTCTCCTCTTTTCTTGTTTTCTTTTCCCAATTTTCCAGGACTCCACAGAGATAATTGCCAGAGGTATGATACCTCCTCAGCTAATTACTTCATTATTCCAACGTGTATTTTATCAGAATAACTAACTTTTTATATACATACTGATTGTATACTTCCCGTGTTGTGTTGATTGCAAATCTATGTTACTAATCACCATTTCTTTTGTATATAAAATTAGAGATTAAAAATAAAAGAAGTTGATCATTCTTTTTGATCATCTATTAAAATTTCTCCATATGGAAAAACAATGACTCACTATCTCCTTTGTCTTCTGCTATTCACAAATTTGAAGAAAGCCTTTTTACTGGATTTTGCCCCTGTGGATGGAAAACCTTGCAGTGGCCAGCAAGAGCTCTTACTTCCCTTTGTTTTCTTTTACGGCAGCTTGAGGAGTATTGTACCACCTCTCATTTCCAACTATAAAAGGAAAATACGGAGAGCACCAGTGTGTGGGTGTGTTCAGAGAAATATTTACAAGTTGTGTGCAAGAGCAGAAAGGAAGAATTTGCAGAGGAGGGAGTTGATCAGTTCAACAGACAACTTAAAGAAAAGGAGGAGCTGGCTTGGATTTCAACAAACCAGCAATAGAAAGCTGAAAGGAAAAGCAGAGGCAAGAAATTTCCCCACTCCATCAACCATACTGAAGCTATAGTCAGCCAGCACCTAGTAGGTTACAGTACCCAGTACAGTACCTTCTCTTTGTCATCCTAACACAAACTGAAAAACTACCAAGCCAAAGCCTTAGCAGCAGTGTAGAACAGCAGCTGCCAACAACATAAGCCAATAAGACAGTGGCAAAAAATGTCTAAAGACTTTGGGGAAAGTTCAAGCAACACAGAAGAATAAATTGTTTAGGAATGAGATATATTTAGCATGGGTATAGTATAAATTGGCCTAGGGTTAGTAATTTATAGTAAGGCAGAAAATAAGTTTATTAAGTGAAGAAGTAAAAAAAAGTTTATTTCTTTTTAAATAAAACCCTTCCTGGAAAACCAAATTAGAAGGAATGTCTCATATTCTCCTACAACCCTTAGACTATTTTTTGCCTTTTCCTTTCTGAACTCATTCAGGAAGCTGTATGTTTTTGAGCTGTAGCTCTGTGGACCACCTTAATAGTTAGCCCTTCCTTCCATTTCAATAAGTATCTAAGTCTCAACTCCTCAACTGGGCTGCTTGTAGCATTCTGGTGACTTCTGTCCTCTCTTACAAACAAATCTTTTTATTGAATATAGATGAGAAGAAACTAGTGACCATCCTTTCCTTCATGCTCTCTTGCTCTTTCATCTTTGCTTCTAAGCAGAGCTACCTCCTATCTCCTTTTTCCCCAGGAATTTGGCAAATCACAAGGTTTTTTTTTCCTTTTCTCACTGGAAAGATAATTTTACTTCAACAATTCCATTGAACCAGAAACTAGAAGGATGTTACAATTGCTTCTGCTCCAGATATTCTATAGTACTAAAAAATGGAGAGAAAAAGTAGTGGTTCATCCTATTCTTAACCTCTATTTCATGCGGAGTGTCTACTGTAAGCATTTTGTCTTCCTTGCGCAAAGGAGATTGGTTCTGGGTTTAGAAAATGCCATTTCCAAATTGCAAATTGCAATATGATTCCTTGTAGTGCTTCACTGATACCAGTATCATGTTTGGCCACTAGAATTAGCCAAGACTGCAGGGATTACGATATCTTTCTTTTTTATAAAACAAAAACCGAAATCTTGAATTTTTTCATATCTCAGTAACCGTCGTATTACTGTCTTGGAGCAGCAATAACAACTTATCAACCAAAAGGAAAATCAAGAACCAGCAAAACTGAAATAGACCAAAGCATGGTAAGCCAGAAAATAAGTTCATTAAACTTGAAGGAATGTTCACAGATGATAAAAAAACAGTTCAAGTTCAAGGGCATAGAAAGCAGACCTGATATACTTGGATAGAGAATAATTGGAAACAACCTGAATCAAGAACTGCATTTGCTGACAATTCCAAAGACTATGGGAATGGTTTATCCTGCAAGACTTAGTTGCTCAGTCCATCTTATTTCCTGCATTTTAATTTAGCATTCTGGAGGAAGAAAGAAGGAAGAATCCAGCAATTTCTCCTCATTCACATGTGAAAAGTGGCATACAAATCATGGGTGTGTTTTTGCACTGCTACTTCCCAAGAACAATACCCCATTTTGAACCCCTTCCAAACTATAAATGACTGGATGTAGAGGAAAGCAGGAAGTTGAAGCCAAAATGTTATTTGGTTTGCTTGTTCCATTGTCATGAAAGTACTAATATAAGGGGACTAATTTGTAAAATATGAAAGATGCTCTGTTTGGTTATAACAATTTTAGAACTGCTTGTATGTGTTCTTACCAGATCCAATTGGTTTATAAGAATTTTATGAAAGGCTAGATCAGCAAAACACAGAAAAAAGATAAGTTCACACACATATACAAAAGGGCAGAATGCCCATAAGTAGAGATGATGTAAGTTATAGGTTGAGCATATTATGAGCAAATATCACCCAGGGCAGCCAGAGGTCTCCTCCTGGAAGTTTACATATCTCAAATAGCAATGCAATATAAAATAAACTCAGCTTTCTTCAATTATATTGAATGCAGAGTGGCCATAAGGAAAGATAACTGATTTCATGTGTAATAGTGGTGGACATCTATGTGTTCATCTAATGCACAAGACTTCTGTGCTAATATTTTTCTATATTTCATTTAAATAATGATTTTGACACTCTTAAAATTGAGGTAACTGACAACTGATTATATGATGGCAGGGAGCATGACTAATTGTAATCTTGCAGAATTATGATTGTATAAATACAATCCTGTAGATGTGAATGAAATAATAATACAAGAATTATAATATAACCTGTTGTTTAATATGGTGTGTGAACCTGGTCTGTATTTATATTTTTGAAAGTATGAAAAACTGAGGTAATACATTCATGATGTTAAACATAACTCTAATAACTGCTTTATTAATTGCTATTTTTTCATTAATTATAACTCACTTTTTATTTCTGCTATCTGGCTATTAAAAATAATTTTTGACATGTTAAAATTTTGACTTTTGTTATTAGAAAGCTATCACTCTCATCTTCTTTTGCTAATTTTAATTCTTTCCCTTTAATTATCCCCAAATACAATTCTATTTTTCATTTAAAATGACTAAATGTAATCTCTAATATTGCTCATCAGCCAGAAATGTCACTGACTTCCTGCTATGTTTAAGTAGTCTTACTGGCATCTAATAATTATAAGAACCATTAAATGAAACATTTTCTGATGTTAAAATTTAAACTATGACTAGACTTTTCCAATTTCAAATATTTCTTGAAAAAGTATAAATGTAACTTTTATATTTTTGAAGTATCTTTGTAAGAAAGGTACCTGATATGCAAATTAAATTTAATGATATTGTTCAAAATTAGTAAAGAGGAATGACGTATTTGTGTAGCATGTTACTATGTTATTTATATATCTCCTAAAAGGCACATGATGATTTTAATTTTTTGACATTCGATCATAACTAATGTTTAAAAATATATACAAATTTTATTGGTAATGAAAAAATATCATATTTCTAAGGAATTATGTAAAAACTCAAATTTCAATAGGAAAAGAAGTGATCCTTTTGCAAAAGCAAAGGTTGTTATATATTTTTGATTATTTTTCTTCATAATACTAGAAAATATCTCTATTTGTAATTTGTGCAATTAGATGTTTACTCTAAATATAATATTAATTTGGATTTTCATAAAATAACAATTTTTAAAAATAACCAAGCTTCATTCTGATTTATCACTGATCCTGAAGCAAGATTTGGAAAATCAAAACTTTGATCTTCCCATTGAAAGCATCTGTTGATACTTTTTTTAAAACATAGGTTGCTGTTATATTTCATTTATTTATTTCATTCATTTCATTTATTAGGTTTTTATGCCGCCTATTCCCAAGAGACTCAGGGTGGCTTACAATAAAAAGGGAGGGGATATAAAAATAAAATAAAAACAAACAATTTAAACAAACAATTTAAAATACTACAACAGCCGTAACCTCAAATGGGGCTGGATAGTTCAACAGCCCCAGGCCTGCCGGAACAGCCAGGTCTTAACTGCTTTGTGGAAGGCTGGAAGGGTAGTAAGGGTCCGGATCTCCACGGGGAGATCATTCCAGAGGGCCGGAGCAGCCACAGAGAAGGCCCTCCCCTGAGGAGTCACCAGCCGACATTGGCCAGCAGATGGAATTCGGAGGAGGCCTAGTCTGTAGGATCTGATAGGTCTTTGGGAGGTGACTGGCAGGAGGCAGTCTCTCAAGTACCCAGGTCCGATACCATGTGGGGCTTTAAAAGTAATGACTAGCACCTTGAAGCGTGTCCGAAGACCAATGGGCAGCCAGTGCAGCTTGCGGAGGATAGATGTAATGTGGGTGTACCGGGGTGCACCCACTATTGCTCGCGTGGTTGTGTTCTGAACAAGATGAAGTCTTCGAACGCTCTTCAAGGGCAGCCCCATGTAGAGCATGTTACAGTAGTCCAGTCTTGAGGTGATGAGGGCATGAGTGACTATCCGAAGGGCCTCCCAGTCCAGGTAGGGCCGCAATTGGTGCACCAGGGGAACCTGGGCAAAGATCCCCCCTAGTCACAGCCGACAGATGGTGTTCTAAAGTCAGCTGCGGATCCAGGAGGACTCCCAGATTGCGAGCCCTCTCTGAGGGGAGTATAATTTCACCCCCCAGGCTGAGAGATGGAATAGTTGGACCATCTTTGGGAGGGAGCATCAATAGCCACTCAGTCTTGTCGGGATTGAGTGCCAGCTTGTTCATTCCCATCCAGACCCTGACAGCACTTCTACCGCTTCACTGAGTTGGCATGGGACGGACAGATACAACTGTGTATCATCCACATATTGATGATTTTTAATCCCGTGCCGGCGTATGATCTCACCTAGCGGCTTCATGTAGATGTTGAATAGGAGGGGGGACAGGACTGAACCCTACGGCACCCCATAATTGAGGGGCATAGGGGTCGATCTCTGCCCTCCGACCAACACCGACTGCGACCTGTCCGAGAGGTAGGAGGAGAACCACCAAGTGCCTCCCACTCCCACCTCCCGCAACCATCGCAGAAGGATACCATGGTTGATGGTATTGAAGGCCGCTGAGAGGTCAAGAAGCACAAGGATAGAGGAGTGACCCCTATCCCTGGCTCGCCAAAGATCATCGATCAGTGCGACCAAAGCAGTTTCCGTGCTGTAACCAGGCCTGACAGGGATCCAGATAATTGGTTTCATCCAAGGACAGTCGGAGTTGAGAGGCCACCACTTTCTCAACAACCTTCCCAACAAAGGGGAGGTTGGAGACTGGAGGATAGTTACTCAAGATGGCTGGATCCAGAGAAGGTTTCTTCAGGAGGGGTCTCACCACTGTATCCTTTAGAGGTGCGGGAAGGACCCCTCCCGGAGAGAGGTGTTAATTATCATCTGGAGAGCACCAAGGACTCCACAGTTCAACCATAAGCTACGTATATTCTCTTCTACTGGTACAATTCATTTCAGAAAATCATCAACTAGATTTACTTAATTTAATCATTTATTTTTTTGGTTCTGCTATTTAATTTTCCTTTGTAAAGCAAAGTTATAAATTTATTTAATTCTTATGAATATCTTTCAGATTTGCCACTTATTCATGTTTATCCTTTCTCTTTCTCCAAAAAAAATGATCATTGTAGGTATGGATCTCTGTGAAGGAATACAATTTGACCAATATCAGAGAAATAGATTTTGGCAGATTAATGCTGATTTTTTGTTAATTTTTTAAAAAGTAAATTTAACTTTGTTGCTGTTTTTGAAAATAATACCATTGTATGTACCTCAGTAGGTGGCAGTACCTGGCTCTGTCTGAGCTCAGGAGCTAAGAAATGTCAGGGTTGTTTAGTACTTGGAGAAATTACTAGGAAATACCAGGATTATAGGTTAGACTGGAAAGGATCAAAAGGATCCTTTTGCCAAGAAAACTGCATGGTTAATAAAGTCCTCAGGATTCAAGCATGACTCTAAGGAGAATTATCTTCTTCTAGTTTGTACTGGCAGGCAAATTTATGCTTCTTTGATGATAATCCCGGAACAAGTATTTTGTAATCAGAATAGTTCTTAGGACTAAAAATAAAAATTTCCATATTAAACGCACATTGCTTGAAAATGCAACAAAGATTCAATGAAAACTTTTTAGGGATTAAGTCAGCAGTTAGTGATTTGGTATTGAATACAGAATAGCTGTTGATCCTGATACTTTTCAACACTTGTACACTAAGAAGAGTATCCTGCCCGCTTTTTCAGTCTATTAATTCCTGGATCAACATTACAAAGAATGTCAGAGCAAAGTTCCTGTGAGACATAGATGTCAGGATCAAAAGTCAGATACATTTTCAAAACAGCAGGGAACGTTTCTTGTTAGAGCCTAATCGTATCAATTACTGTAGTATCTATCATGTACCAGGTTCTGTATTTTCTTTTATGTTTCTGTTAATTTGCAGGCATATTGGAAAGGCATTATCAGGTTTGAGGGAAAATAGTAAATGGTGCTGACCTCGATTTTCTTTTTTGCTAGTTTTTCAGAGTATTTAACCATCAGCCAAATCATGTTACATTCTGAAATAATGCCTGCCAATTGTCCATATTAATTGCCATTACTTATTCAGTGCAAATTAAATCTTTCATGCTGCTAATGAGAAAATATTTCCACACACATTCAATTTGGATTCAGTCGGTCAAAATCAGAGTTATTTGGTAAATTCCCTTAAAGTTGTAACCATTTTATTAATACATAGAAATGGTTAATAGAAACATGCTGCTTATATTTAATGATTTTAATATATATAGATCTGCCTAATTATATGTAAAAGCAAAGAAGGCATGCAAATTGTCAAACAACCTATAGAATCAGTCCATAGGGAAAAAAAGAGAAAGTAAAAACATATACATGTATACATATATACATAAATATTGAAAAGATACCAATAACTCCATCATATCCAACCCCCTAAATTGTAAATCTGCTGTAATATGTGGGACTGAATAAAGTTTACTAACAGATTCCTTATATAGAGTAGAATTGTTTTAATTGGCAATTATTTTGTTTTTAGGCATGTGCATTGTGCAACTTGTAAATGCTTTAATTCTCAAGTTAAACTTAAAGGTTTTTAGATTCTTCAGTTATTCCCCCTCCCCCCCAGTATTTATTCTGTGAATTGAAGAGATAATTCTCTTACTTAGGTAATTCAGATTGCATATATACAGTGGTGATTAAAAGTTTGTGAACTGTTTTGAATATTTCTACATATATATGACCTAAAGTGTGATCTGTGTTCCACATAAGTCCTAAAATTAGAACCCAGTTAATCAAATGAGTCAAAAGTATTATATTTGTTCATTTATTTATTTAAGAAAATTGTCCAAAGGAATAATAGATAGATGTTAATAGTAACAGAGCCACCTCACAAGTTCATCCATTCCCTGGGGTTTCCAGTCTTTCAAAAGCCCAGGGGTGACGAAGCTGACTTTATCTCTAGGGAGACAGGATTCCACAATGTGGACACCATAGCAGAAACGGTCTGATACTTAGGAGCCACTGAATGTAGTTCCCAAGACAATGGAACCCATAATATACACATTGTGCTGGATCTGGTGGGACAGGCAGATGAAATTGGAAAGAGGTGGTCCTCAAATAATCCAGTCCCATGTCATGTAGGGCTGTAAAGGCCAACATCAACACCAATAGTAACAAAATGATAATCATTGCATCTTGTGCAGTAGAGTTGTAACATGCGCTATACCAGAAACATACATCACTGCTTGTGCAGCTGCATTGTCAGACTCCCATATCCTGGATTGCAAAGAGTAGAATGCTGTTTTCATGTCCAAAGATTACAAGAGTAATCTAACTCTAACTCTAACCCTGAGTGACTCCCCTCACTGCCAAAACCCTTGACTCTGCATCCCAGTTATAGGGTCCAACGTACATTCTGTATCTGCAGCTCCTAAGAGACAAATGCCATTCTTGAAAAACATAGCTAAACAATATATGAATCGGCTTTTTATATGTAGTATGAAATTTGACATTGGAAAAAAACACCCTCAAACAAAAAATAATACAGTTGTCTTAGTCTTGCAGTAACCAACTACCTACCCAGTCTCTTTGTCACATATGCCTCTGCATCATTTCACACCACATGTTACAAATGCTGGAATATTTGATGTCATCCACCAAAAGTTAATAAGGAGCTTGAAACTGAGACTGTGGACCTTCTACCTAAATTATACCACCTGTTTCTACACTTGGTCTCTGCAGTTGAGCCTTAGAAGGTGGCCAACGTAACTCTAGTTTTTAAGAAGGGCTCATAGGGAGATCAAGGAAATTATAGGCCTCTCAATTTCAGTTCCAGGGAAGATAGTCAAAACTTTTATTGAAAATAAAATTACCAAATATATGGAGACACAACATGTTGAAGTATACCCAACATGAATTTACTAAGGAAAAGTCCTATGTAACTAATCAAGTTTCAAAAAGCCT
>NW_028261381.1:89244340-89261840 GCF_051295495.1 Thamnophis sirtalis
TCATCATAGATATGGCACATTTTATGCAGTGAAATACTATTCTTTCCTACTTTCCTAATCAAAAACAATTGATTTAAATATGTATTAAAATCGATAGAGGTGTTACCATATATTTATTGGTTGTACCTATTTTTAGTATCCAGAGATGGGTAGCAAATAAATAAATAAACAAATAATAAATAAATAAATAAATAAATCTATATTTACAAATAGTACCTATCATTTGTAATTTTTGATTACAGTAATTTGGAAAATATGTCTTAATAGGGAATAAAAATGATCATTATCAGGAATATTCTCACATATTGAATTGAACAGTAACTTATTTAAAGGATAAATATTTACATATTTGCTACAGATTCAGAATCAAATTATAATTTTGTTTACATGTTTAGATGCAGCAAGGGACTTATTAGAGAGATTTACCATTGGCTTGGAAACTTTACTCAAGCAGAGATCATGAACAGACTGCACACATACAAAAATCAGTATTTAACATACTGGAAGATGGGAGCAGCATTCAGACTGAACTTGATAGGTTAAAATGTAGGCCGAAAATGATAGACCAAATGTTAAAGCAATAATTACTGATTTTTCACTTTGAAAAAGAATTCAATGTATAAAAAGGATTATGGAATTGTAGTTATAACTCTTCACAATACTGTATGAATATAACTCAGCTTTCAAGAATCATTTTCAGTGCTAGCTAAAAATTGAAAAGGAGCCCAGTAGCCACTTTTCTGACTAACATATTTTATGAAATGGTATAAACCAGGGCTGTCAAAGTTGCAGCCCGCAGGCCAGATGCGTCATGTGCTGGCCACGCCCACCCATTTTAGCAAAGGGGAAAAAAGTTGCAATACATCATGTGACGACAACATGATGCTACGTGTTTGATATCCCTGGTATAAACTTTCATGAGCTTAAATTCACTTCATCTGATGCATAGAATGGTTAGAATGAGGTAGGATTTAAATTAGGGTGAGGTTGAAGGGGGAAGGTGACAGCGATACAGGTTATATGTCAGACAAACTATCAGTACCTTATCAATTAACAACTATAATGCATTAAAATCCTTTGTGTTTGTTGAGACCTTCTGAGATTGCCTGAAACCTTCTGATATATATTTAGGCATGAAGGATTTAGGCAAAGTGAAACATGTCACAGAAAGACAACACAGATCACTCTCCTGAAAATACAAAAGAAGAGGAACTGAGGGAGCGTAATTGAAGTAGCTTGGTACATTAAGTCTTTAGAAAAAAAATATTGAGGAGGAATATAGTAGCATTCTTCAAAAATAGAGAGGAAGGCTGACAACTTTTTCTACCATCCCAAAATATGGTATAATGATCTTTGGCTACAAAAGGATAGACTTAAATACAGTAATGTGATCAATTAGTATATGCAGTTGATAGCTGTTGGCTTGATATGTTGAAAAATAGTGAGAAAATAATCTGTTGGTGATATTTTCATTTGGATTTCTGCTCTATTCGAGGAATTGGATTTGATAATCTAGATGGCACCTTTCATCTATTTAATTAAATAGAATGGAATAGAACCCAATCCTCTTCCATTTGGTTTATATGAAAAGTTTTAGCGAAAAATTGGAAAAATGTCCCATAGTATACATACAAAACCAAACCCCTACCTGCCTCTTTTTCTTTCTTTCTTTCTTTCTTTCTTTCTTTCTTTCTTTCTTTCTTTCTTTCTTTCTTTCCCTTTTATTCCTTCCTTCCTTCCTTCCTTCCTCCCTCCCTCCCTCCTTCCTTCCCTCCATCCATTCATTCTAAAAGAGTTTTTTCTGAAAATTGTTGATTTACTTGTATGCCTTTTTGGTACCATTGTTCTTGACAAGATTTAATGTCATAAATATTAGTTATTCACACTGTCATCTAATTGATGACAACTTTCATAATGTTCTATGTGATGCAATATAATTTCTGAAAATCTTAAACAGATGTGTAAAAAACTGAGGAGGCCTATATTCAATTGGATTAAATGGAAGGGTACACAAATATAATAAATCTGGTGACTGTGAAAACAAATTAGAAACAGAGGATTGGACCAGAGATAAAGAACAATCTGAGCTAAAGCACATTAGAAAAGTTGTATTCTTAATATTGCTATAAAAAGAGAACTTTTAAGTAGACGCTGTCTTTCTCATCTTTTTACAACTTTCATCTTCTAAAACCTTCCTGTTCTGAATAAACAGTGGAAAACTTATCCAAGAGGGAGCTAAGGAGAAAGACGTGTGCTCATGTTTGAAAAAGTGAATGAACACAATTTGCCAGCAGCTGAACTCTTTTGATGATTTTGAATAAATATTTAAAATCTAGGTCTTCAAATCTTGATATTGGAAGGTATTATGTTCTAATTAAAACGGTCTTGCAATTTCAAAGATTGTGATTTGATACGTAAATCTATATGAACATCATTGCTCTAAGAAAGGTAAACAGCAAAATTTAGAACACAAACTTAATGTAGGAGAACAAGGCATTTCCTTTAATATGTATAACACCAAGTGATGTATTATTTAAGGCACAAACTTCTAGGGACACTGAAGAGCAACATCTCTTTCCTATATCGAAGTAAAGGGCAGTAGGGAACTGCCAGTAACAAAAAGCTTCCCTCCCACTCTCTGAATACAGTGACATTCATTTGGAGAGAAGCAGGACCAGTGTTTTGAAAGCAGGCTTCTCCAGCCCAACAATAACACACAATGAGTTATTGACTTGTTTTATATATGGATCTCTTTTCAGCAACTAACTTTGACTCCCCACAGTCTGGATAAATGATTGATTTTGTTGTTATAAAGAGACAGAGCTTTTCCACCAAACTTGATAATTCAAACATCTTTTACTCCATTTGTTCCAACATTGAATAGATCCTTATTAAAATGCACTTTCCAGAAAATACCTGCAGCTAGCCTTTTATCACCATGTTTTGTATATAAAATAAGCAATTTGTCCCACTCTTTTGCTTTGCAACAGGCTACTGGGAAATTCAATCAATACCTATAGAAATTGATTATCACAGTATTTAAACTGAAATGTACTGATCTCCTTGTAAAACATTGTTCGGGATTATTTAAATTACATAGAAATTGTGTGCTATGTGATTGTCTGTATGGATGTTTTAAATTAATTAGCATATTAGGAAGAGTCTAATCCAATTTTAAGTTCGGTAGCATTCAATGGGAAATACATAAATTAGGATTGGAATGTGGAATTAGCCACATTGTAGTGAGGTTGAGATTGTGTGTTTCTTTTGTATCATACTGTTATCCAAAGTTTTTGGAGTTGTATTTATGGAATATCTAGAGCACAAGTTTGGTTTAGTGATTGAGGTGCTGACTTAAGTTAGGCTCTAGTCCTGCCTAGTTCCTAGACAGGAAAGCCAGCTGGTGACCTTGGGCCAGTCACTCTCTCTCAGTCTAACCCACCCTCACAGGACTATTGTGGTGAAAATAGGACAACGATGGAGTATTAAGTGTGTTCATTGTCTTGATCTATTTATAAAAAATAATGTGGAAATTTAAAAATTCTTTAAAAAATAGTTGAGTTTTCCAGTAGTATAAACAGTTGTTCTTCAGTCGCTAAGTCATGTCCAACTCTTCACAACCCCATGGACCAATGGTGGGATTCATTTACCTTTGCTACCGGTTTGCAAATGTGAACCCATGCGCAGAAGGTGGTGCATTATGTCAAGGCAGATGGGTGGAGCCTCCAGCTGCCGCTATGAATTCACCCAAACCAGTAAGAACCAGCTCAATACCACCTCTGCCATGGACTATAGCAGGCCAGGCTCCTCTTTCCTCCGCTATCTCTTTGAAATTGATAAAAAATTTACAGTTCTAGTAACACTGATTTAAATTCTAAACATAAGATTGCTTAAATCCTATTGATTAAAAAATTAAATATATTTTCTCTATTCAGAATTTAAACTTTTGTAAACATATGAATTAAAGCAGAAACAGTTTTAAATATCTACCAATCTAATTATGAATGAAACCACTCAGCTGGTCATTGTTAGGCATTTTTGCAAAATTAAAAGTGATACTAGAAGATAATAGTATAAACTATGGCTTTGGAGTAATCAACCTGTAATGATATATACTGTTGAATATATTTCCATCCTAAAATTCCTCATTTTTATCTCCTATATTCCTATATTGTTATCTTAATCTCCCTCAATCCATATGTATGATGCAGAAGAAAAGAGACTTGTCTTCTTTAAGATTTTAATATTTAGAAGTGCTACTATTAACACTATAATGTTTTTCTAATTTGAAAATATTAGTAAGTGCCTATGTTACACTAGATATCCAGGCATCTACATATGGTTTTTCAAAGGCGTGCATACAAAAATTAAATTTTTGTAGGCCTAGTCAATCTGTACATTTTGTGAAGCATATCAGTATTGGTATCCTCTTTTCTTCACTACCGGTTTGGTAGCGGGAGTGTGTGCAAGCGCAGAAGGTCCGTGATGACATCTGGGTTGGTGGGCGGAGCTTCATGCCACCACCACTACCGGTTTGCCTGAACCGGTGAGAACCAGCAGAATACCACCTCTGAAGCATATCAATCGTATATAAGAATATATCTGAGAGTTCACTTATTAAATTTTCATACAGTATCAAACAACAGATTTCAAAGTCAGGATTTTCTTTTACTTTATGTAGGAAAAAAAAAGAAATGTGGAATGTGATTCAATAAAGTTGATGGAAAATTCTTTGTCATATTTTAGCTGGATTTTGCCACTGATGGCCAGAAAGAGAAGATAACAGACAAGAGCATTTTATCAATGAAGAAGCAAGAAATTCTCTTAGAACAACACAAAGTAAGTAAAAATTATTTTAAAATGATCTTTTTTTATATTTAACATGCTATTCTTTTGCTAAGTGTTTTCCTTGACATATATACAGGTGAAACTTGAAAAATTAGAATATCATGCAAAAGTTCATTTATTTCAGTAATGCAACTTAAAAGATGAAACTAATATATGAGATAAGACTAATTACATGCAAAGCAAGATAGTTCAAGCCATGATTTGTCATAATTGTGTTGATTATGGCTTACAGCTCATGAAAACCCCAAATCCACAATCTCAGAAAATTAGAATATTACATGTATTCAATAAAACAAAGACTGTACATAGAACAATATCAGACCTCTGAAAAGTATAAACATGCATATGTAGTCAGTACTTGGTTTGGGCCCCCTTTGCAGCAATTACTGCCTCAATGTCGCGTGGCATGGAAGCTATCAGCCTGTGGCACTGCTGGGGTGTTATGGAAGACCAGGATGCTTCAATAGCGGCCTTCAGCTCTTCTGCATTGTTCGGTCTCATGTCTCTAATTTTTCTCTTGGCAATGTCCCATAGATTCTCTATGGGGTTCAGGTCAGTTGGGTTTGCTGGCCAATCAAGCACAGTAATCCCATGGTCATTGAACCAGGTTTTGGTGCTTTTGGCAGTGTGGGCAGCTGGAAAATGAAGTCAACATCCCCATAAAGCTCATCTGCGGAAGGAAGCATGAAGTACCCCAAAATCTCCTGGTAGACGGCTGTGTTGATCCTGGACTTAATGAAGCACAGTGGACCAACAACAGCAGATGAATGGCTCCCCAAATCAACACAGACTGTGGAAATTTCACACTGGACTTCAAGCATCTTGCAGTCTGTGCCTCTCCATTCTTCTTCCATACTCTGGGTCCTTGGTTTCCAAATGAGATGCAAAAGTTGCTCTCATCAGAAAAGAGGACTTTGGACCACTGAGCAACAGACCAGGTCTGTTTTTCTTTAGCCCAGGTAAGACGGTTCTGACGTTTTTGTTGTTCAGGAGTGATTTGACAAGAGGAATACAACATTTGAAGCCCATGTCCAGGAGCTGTCTGTGTGTGATGGCTCTTCATGCACTGACTCCAGCCTCAGTCCACTCCTTGTGAAAGTCCACAACACTTTTGAATGGCCTTTTCCTGACAATCCTCTCCAGGCTGCGGTCATCCCTGCTGCTTGTGCATCTTTTTCTTCCACACTTTTCTCTTCCACATAACGTTCTATTAATGTGCTTTCATACAGCACTTTGGGAACATCCAACTTCTTTTGCAATTACCGTTTGAGGCTCTTCCTCCTTATGGCGGGTGTCAATGATGGTTTTCTGCACAACTGTCAGGTCAGCAGTCTTTCTCATGATTGTGATTCCTACTGAACCAGACTGAGAGACCATTTAAAGGCTCAGGAACCCTTTGCAGGTGTTATGGCTTAATTAGCTGATTAGAGTGGGACACTGATCCTAGAATATTGCACCTTTTCACAATATTCTAATTTTCTGAGATTGTGGATTTGGGGTTTTCATGAGCTCTAAGCCATAATCAACACAATTATGACAAATCACGGCTTGAACTATCTTGCTTTGCATGTAATGAGTCTATCTCATATATTAGTTTCACCTTTTAAGTTGCATTACTGAAATAAATGAACTTTTGCACGATATTCTAATTTTTCGAGTTTCACCTGTATATTCTCTTCTATTTAAATGTGTTAAGTTCAGAGAGGTACAGGGAACTTTACCTTAGCCCTTTCCCTGCAACTCCCAGGGGCATAACCCCTCCCCCCTGAATTGTGAGCCGCCCTGAGTCCCCTCAGGGAGAAGGGCGGCATACAAATAAACTAATTCCAATTCCAATAACGAGGAGAGACATAAAAGACACCATCAGACTTGTAAATAAAATACAGTTCTAGTCTTCCTGAATTCTATTTCCAGACTTGATCTACCTTGAAAGTCTGACAGGCAGGCATTCAGAAAACAATATCAAAAACATAGGAGACTATCTTACACTAAGATTATAGTAATATTATTTATACTGACTGGCAACAGGGTTTCATTCATATTACCAACAGCAGTAACTGAATATGCTAAAAAGTGAACTTGGACTTTTTGAGTGCAAAGCATAAAAGTGTAAAATCCGTTTGCCTGCTTTTCCATCCATCCATCCATTTTGACAGTCACTTCTTGCAAGACTTAATTTGCAGTGCTTTACTCATCTTCATTGTTTTTCTCCACAGCTGTTCAAGTTTCTTTAAAAATAAACCCCTCCCTCCTCCAAACACCAGCAACAACAAAAATCACAGACAGAATTTGAGATGGGATCTGACCAGTGCTTCTTCTGATTTGGAAGTTATGTCTTTATTGAGGCAGGCAATAATTCCATTTGCCATTTTAGTAGCTGTGCCATGTTATTGACTCCTGTTCATTATTTAGGGTACTTCCATGAAGCCATGATCACATATGCAGCAGCTTATGATGATTAACTGAAGCCACGTGAGAATCATCAGCTGTGACCGCTGCATTTTCACACCAACAAATAACAAACAGCAAAAAATGGAAGCACCTCCTCTCCTCTCCAGTTGCCGTATTAATTTATAGTGATTGGGGAAAAGGAAACAGGTCTGTTTGTAAAAGGCTTCAAAGCCAACTGCAAAGATTGACACTCCAGATTTAGTGCAGCTACAGTAGGAAATCATGGAGAAAAGCATTTCCACAAAAAGGGAAATTGCCCACCTCCATATTCAATCTGGAACAAGCTTTGCTCTTTGAGATTTTGGACAGCCACGTCAGAAGGAAATCAGTTCAGCTGCCTATGGATGTTGTCAGTATAAGAACAAAATAACTGTAGTCAAAGTGTAGGAATGGCACTGAAAAATTGTGGATACAAATAGTCCTTGACTTACAATCATTACAACTACACTGAAAAAAATGATTAATGGCTGATCCCTATCCCTACAACATCTCCACAGTCACTTTATCAAAATTCAGGTGTTGGCAATCGGCATATATTTAGATGGCTGTAGAACCTTGGGATCATATGATCTATATTTGCAACTTTCCTAGCAGGCTTCCAACAAGCAAAATCAATGGGCTAAGCCAGGCTTGCTTAATGACAGCATGATTCACTTAAAAACGGCAGTGATTTGCTTAACAACTGTGGCACAAAGGTTGTTAAATCATACATAGCTTACTTAACAACTGTCTTGCTAGGAAGGGAAATTCTGGTCCCAATTGTGTTGTACATTGATGATTACTTGTAGATATGAGGATTTTAAATGTAAGAAAAAGGCTGCTTTGAAAAACCAATTCTGCTCAGTGTACTTTTGTTTTGTTTCATACATTTGAATATTTTAAAAGGTTATAAAAATTGTCCCTAACAATTCACACTGAATAAACTCATCAAAACTGTATAGCAAATTACAGTATTTTAAATTACTACATTTAATAGTTTTGGTTCCTTCCTTTTTGCTTTCATTTAATACTATAATACTAAAGGAAATGTTAACTAAATTCTTATTTCCATAGAAAAGCTGCAGTTTACAGTGTCAAGACATAGTGTGCTAATCATAAGATTCTTCAGGAAATATTGTAATGCAAAACTATTAAATCAAGGTTTTCTTTGCAAAGCTTCATGCTGTGAACTTGACAGCATATTCTACAAATGAAATAATGCAAAATTGCTATAAAGCAAAGTGGAACATTATCTTCATGCAGATTTACAGAGTAGCCTAGCTTATTCTCTCAGAGAGAAGATTAGGAAATGTTACTAATGCTATGGTGCTATTAATAACTACCTTTTTCCTGCTATTTTGATCTTCGACAATGTACTAATTATTTTTTCTTGGAGGTCCACAATTAATTAATATATTTCATATAGGATACATTGGGATACAATAGTATCCCTCTGGTTTGTTTTCTGTTTCTTTATGGGGATACCCTCTGATAAGTTATCTCAGTAGGTATCTTATGAAAGGTTAGTTGATCTAAAACAAGTTCTACAGTTACATCCTTACCACACTGATCCTGAAGATGAACCATGATGAACATTTTCACATTAAGCTATCATTCAAATGCAGTCATCCAGATTTCTAAAGCCCTTCTCTTTCAGTAGTAATTACTCCTCAAAAGAAGCTTGAGCATCAGTCTAGGAAGGTGAAACGAACTAGATGTGCATACTCTATATGCTTTTTAAACCGTCTAGCTAAGCATGTTATTTTATTCTGGAACCAGTCATTGCTGTCATTAGTTGTTCAGTTGTGTCTGACCTTCAGCCATTCTATGGATCAGCACTTTCCATGCCCCTCTGTCTCGCGCCACCGTCTTCAGATCCACCATGGTCATCTCAGTGCCATCCTTTACAGTGTGCAACCAAAGGGTGCTAGGAAAATTTGGCTCTTGTCTTTTCTCTGCTGATTACTCCTAGCATGGTTGACTTTTCAAGTGGGTTGGCTCTCATGACATGACCAAAGTATGACAGCCTCTGTTTGGCAGTTTTCGTTTCAAATGATATTTTTGGTGAGGTTCGGTCTAGGACTTGTTATTTTTGTAGTACATAGATACAGAATAGTGACCTCCAGTACCACAGTTCAAAGGCATGCACTCTTCTCCTACCTGCCTTTTTCAGAGTCCAAGTTTCACAGCCATAAATAGCAAGGAAACAATATTTTTTATTAAAAATTATACTAGTCACTCCAATAAGAAATACAATTTATGCTTCTTTGTATTACAAGCTTTGCTTTAGTGAGAAAAACCTGGAAAAGTATTCTCCTGCATTTGGGTATTTTTAGAAAAAAATGCCAAATTGCGGTTTTTTTTTCTTTTTCTTTTAAAAAACTCATTACTTCATTCTCATATATATAATTAATAAATATATATTGTATAAGGTTCTAATAAGTAATTTATTTTATTTATTTCATTAAATTTAAGAAGCTTCCCAATGTTTTAATTACTGTGGATTACATAAAATAAAAAGCATAAATATAATACAGATAAAATACAAATGAGAATTGTCCAGGAAAAAACAGTTCTACAAGCCAAAAGAAATACAGAGGACCTGCCACTCACTGCAGTAAAAACCTGAGAGGAAAGCCAGGTTTTGAGGGTCGTTTGAAACATAGTCAAAGCAGGGGCCAGATAAATCTAAGAAGAATGGTATTCCTAAGTGCAGAAATAACCAGCAGTGGCCAACTGAAATGTCTCCTGATGAAAAAGTAGGAGAACTGAGCAAACAGATAAGTGAATCCTTAGCAAAGGTTTTTCAGAGGCATTTCCTCTGAGAAGAAGGGAGATACTAGGTAAGAGGAAGAGAAAGACTTGGGCAGAGGAGTTGAGATTGTAGATTAGTTTCCACTGATTATTTCCTATGCTGTGCTGATTGATTCCTCCAGTTATTTCTTGAAAGCTGCTGACTGCCTACTACATGTCTGACAGGAATTTTGTTTTTAGTTGAGGCAGCTTCAGAGGACATATAAGAAAGGCAGCTTTCAAAGAATAAATTCACTAAAGGAATAGAACAGGGAGACTGAGAACCTTCATAGACAGGAGGAGAGGGAGATTCACCACACATCTGGTAAGGAGGTCTAGGGAGAAGAATTTTCTTTGTAGATTATTGTTCATCAGAGGAAAAGGGACCTAGAGAACTTCTATCCTGATCCACAGGGGATTTGCTTCCTAAAGATGATGAGATTCCACATGCAACAGGCTGGTTGGCCTCCTGACTAAAGGCCCATGTCTCAATTTTTGAGGGAAGATAAGAAATGTTTCACTTTAAAACAGAAAGTGTGTGTGGGAAAATAACACCAAGAAGCCTTCCAGAAGATAAAATAAAAATGGAAGGAATCGAGACATGGAGAGATGTGACATGAAGACTCTGTCTATCAATAAAAGAACTCTTATTTTTTGAACCTTCGTAATTGATTCCAGGGCCTCCCTTCTGATTACCCCCTAGATTAAAAGCATTGCCACAAGTGTCAGAAAGTAAGGAAGAAGACTCTATAACTCTGAAAAGGTAAATATTCCTGTCTCTGCCCTGAAGGGGAACAAGTAATAGGTAGTGGTGATCTTAGATTCCCTACTGAGAGCAGGAAAGCAAAGTAGTAATCTTTCAGTTGGATAATTTACCAAGAGAAATGTCTGTCTTCCTGGGGCAAAGATTCAAGATATGAAGAAAAGATTTCAAAAATGCTTTATGCACAATCATCCCTCCTCACCAAATGACATAACAATGGGAACAAATGAAATAACATGACGGAATCATGAAGATGCTTCAAGAGATTAATGAAGGAGGGTGAAAGAGCTGGGGACACTACGATGTTCCCTTTAGTGTTCTTGTTGAAGGATATGTCCCAGGAAGAGGGAAGAGAATATTGCAAACGAATAATAGAAGTCTCCTGAGGGCCAGGAAGAATGTTTTGGGAACATGATTTGCATCGTTGCCCATGGAAGGTTTCAAATTGAAACCTGAAGGAGATGAAAAAGATGGCATGATGCCAAGTACTGGGAACAGGATTGGAATGCATATGTATGTTTTCTAGAAGGAAAGAACATTAAATTATTTGACCCAAGGAGTCTAGTGATTCGCAAACTTGCAGGTGGTGGGGAAACAATGGGGAGAAATAGAAGTCTTAATGAATGAATTTGAATATAAGTTAGTAAGCATTACTGAAACTTAAAAGAATGAAAATCTTTTAAGTGGAAATGCAAATATAGAAATGTATGATTTATTTAAAAGGAATAATAAGACAGATAAAAGGAGAGAAAAGGCATTTTAGGTGAAGGAGGGGCAGAGGTTTATGGCTAGCCACTGATAAAGATGGCGTGCTGAGATCTCAGATTTCCCCCCTCCCTAGCTATTTTTCTAATATGGTTGGATTATCTTACTAAATATTTTATCATGTAGTAAGATAATTTAAGCAGAATATTAAGGAAGGAGATGCTGCATAAAGAAAAGGGGTTAAAGCTTATTTGGAAGACCTGGATATGGTTCCAGAGGCATCTCTTCTCAGCAACAAAGAAAAAGCAACAATGGAAGAAAGCATTCTTCACAGGCATGGACAGACATATGATATGGACATAATTGAACAAATAAAAAACAAAAAGAATTAAAGATAGTATGGCAGAAACACATCATGGAATAACTGAAGACTGGGCAGGTACGTATAAGCAACTGAGTAAACAATTTAAGGAAATGTCATGACAAATAGCATATATAGTTCAGGGATGGCCACAAGTAATTTCAGAGACAATCAAGGCTCAAAATTATATTTTTGAAATAAAGATTGAATTGGCAGATTTACAGGATTGTAACAGGAGAAATAATTTAAGGATCAAAGGAATGTCAGAGAAAACTGGAACAATGATTTGACTACAGTACTTATTTGATTTCTGAAAATTAATGGCCTGAGCTCTGATTTGAACCTGACAAATAAAGATACTGAAATGTTCACTGTGTTTGCTGCCCTAGCAATACCCAGAAACCTGGAATCATTTTGATCAGATTTGTAACTCAAACATAAAAGTCTGTGGAGATTCTCAGTCATCCAGGTCATAGTTGTCTCAAAAATGATTTTTCAAAAGGCAGGTGGATTGTTTTTTCTTGAGGAAGAACAAAACATTTTGTTTTTCACCCAAGAAACTTCATCTGTTGTGATGAGAAGGTTGTGGTGGAGGGATGGTGGATAGGTACTGACAATTGAGACTGGGTGATGGGGGATGCAAGGATAGGTTCTGATGGGGGAGGAGGGGAATGAAAGGTTTGTATTTCTTTGCAGCCATCTGGTCCCCTAGTACTCTCTGTGAGAGCTCTTGAGAACACTTGGGGTTTATCTTTGCTCTCAGGATACAATTGGTTGTGGAATCTTCTTGGCACTGCTGCAAGAGCTCCTTTGTACATGGGAGATAGGTGGTATCAGATCCTTCTCCTTCTGTTGAGAGAGGGCTGTTCAATGTTAACATAAATGGACTCTTTTACCTCTTTCAAATCAATGATCCTCTATCCAAAATGTGGAATTTGCTGTCTCCAAAAGAGTGACTTTGTCTTTCAAATGCAGATGGACAGCTGAATCTTGTTTGATGGGTTTGATTTCCTATGTTGTGCCATGCGCTTGTGAAATGTTTCACTGATGTAAAGATCTGCACATGTCTCACTGCATTGTATTGCATATATCACATTGCTCAGTTTTTGTCTTGGTTCCTTATCCTGGGGGTGGACAAGCTTCTGCCTTAGTGTATTCTTGGGTTTAAAGTGTACATGTATGTACATTGTATTGGCTGAAAATTCTCCTGAGCTGGAACGACAGCATTGCTATGTTTATTGGTCATCTTCTTTGTCTATAATGGAGGAGCGCCTGCTGGATCTTTTTCTGGATTTGATGAAGGTCCAGTTAGGATAACCACAATTTCTGAGGGATTCCTTAACATGCCTTAGTTCTTTTCCTTTTCCCTCTTTACTAGTAAGCAATTCAGGCCAGTTGTGTAGGGTTCTAATCACTCCCATTTTGTGAGAATCAAAACATAACAACTGGTTTGTGTGTGGGAGTTTTCTGCAAGCTTAAATGTTAAGGCATCTAATCTTCCTTAATATGCATAGTAGGAAAGGGAAACAATCAAGATATTGTGTGGGGGTATATAATAGACTGCCAAGATAGCAGAAAATTTAGAGAATGCAGTCCTGAACTAGATCACAGAAATTTCACAGGGGAAAACAGTAATAACAGAAAACTTCAATATCTGAAAAACAACTTGACTATAAGATCAAAACTATTCCTTAGTGGTTACTGTTGCTTACTGTTTCATTTTCCACAAGGCTGAAGAAGAAAATAGGTAGATGAACTCTGATTTTAATTAGCTGATCAAAAAGGTAAAATAATTAGGAGCTTTTGGAGAGAGTGATCACATCATTTTGTGATTTGAAATACTAAAAATTGAAATTTAATTTGGAGCAAAGTTCTATATGCACACTGGATTTCAGGAGAGCCGATTTCAACAGATTTTGAGAAGTATTAGGCAGGATCCCATAGTCAAAATCCTTCAGTCAAAGGGAATATAGGAAGATTGGGAACTGCTCAATTATACAGTTTTCCAATGAGGAAAAAAAGGGAGTAAGAAGCTGCTTAAGTAACTTCTGTGGCTGCATAAAGTGCTTTCAACTGAATGAAGAATTAAAAGGGACCTATACAGATAATGGAAAGGGGGTATAATCAAGCAGAAAGCATACCTGCAATTATTGAATTACAGATAAAAGCTAGTATCTGCAAAAAGGAAATCAGAAAAGCTAAAGCACTTAGCCTGAAAGTCTTAGACTAGTGATGGAAACTAAAAGCAACAAAAGGGTAAAAGGAAGAAAAAAGGAGGAGTGGGTGCACTGTTTGGAGATGACAGAAGGATTCTAACAAGTGACTTGGGAAGGAAACTATTCAAATGGATTTAAGGAGAAACAATGACACAAGGTGAGACTGATAACCAAGATAAGCAAAAAAATATGTTTAGGGGAATACCCAGCCATTGTGAATGACTGGCTAGATTAGTTATACCCAAGAGTCTTGAAAAAAAATCATGTATTAAATTAAAGCCTTAGGACCTTTGAAAAATCTTGAAAGATGAGCATAGTTTCCAATAACTAATTTCGTTGTATTTGTTTTGTACAATGACAATAAAGGATATAATATAATTCCATAGAATTGAAGAAAATCTAATATTCTCATCTTTCAAAGGAGACAAAAAGAAGACCCAGGCAATTACAGAATTGTTAGCTTAATTTTGGAACTTGCACACTGTTGAAACCTATGATTAAGCAATTTGGGAGAATTTGGAAAAGAATGTATTGCTTTGCAGGAGCTGCCATGTATTCTTCAAGAACAGGTTCTGCCACACCAGATTGACCTTTGTTGAAGCACTGATCAGTTCAGTTCAGGCAACCTGCACGCGCGCCAGACGCACACTGCACGCCTGTGCACTGTTCAATGTAAACTGTTCTTCACGCATGCGCAGAACAAGTTACAGTGAACAGCGCATGCACAGTCACTAAAAACCAAAATGGTATGGCCCAGTGGTGGCGAGGTAACTGGTTTGGGGGTGTGGCAGGCCTGGGTCACTGCTGGTTCTGCGACCCATGGCTAAATTCCACTACCAGTTCGGCTGAACCAGGAACAACCCACCTCTGGTTCAGTTGTATCATAAGAGTGCACTGGACTTCAACAAAACATTCAACAAAATCATTTTTTCCACAAAAGTCCCAGAGAGAAAAAATGGAGAGGCCAGTGAGTCTTATTCAAAGTTTTGTTTGCCCAGAATCTTTTTGTTCTGTGCCCAGAGTTTCCTGCAGAGGATATAAATTTGATTAATAAATAAAGTAGTAGTTTAGTAAATAAAGTAGTAGATTAGTAAACAAATAACATAAACATTTGATTAATAAATAAAGGAAAAAAAATAGGCCCAGGTACAAGGAAGCTGTAGCTGTGGAATTTCTCATTTTCCCACTGAGCCATAGTGGTAGTTGCCCACAAATTAGTCCCTTCATTCACCTGCTAATAAAAGCCTAACCCCAAATTCATGGGGAGATGAGTTGAATGAAGTATTGTTTGGCACAGTTATTGCATTTCTCTCAGTAATGTGATTTGTTAGTTTTAACTTAATGGGATGGATGATCACATATGTTGTGTGTTTAAGCCATGGTTTGTTTTAAGGCATTGTGTGAACTGTGTCACTTATGGCTTGCTAATTTTACCAATTTTATTTTTAATGCATTTGTTCAATTTGTAAGCTGCCTTAAATATCTACACTAAAAAAAATCTAGACTATATACAATATACTTATTGTATATTTTGATAAAAATAGGTCAGGATCACACTTCGTTATATTGTATTTCATGGGACAAGACATGCTGGAAGAAAAAAGAATTTTATTCAAGCAAAGTAGGCTTAGTCTATAATAACCATCTTATTCCCTTCCTTAGAACCTAATGCTTCTGTAATACATAAACCTTTTCTGCCTGAACTTTTCCTCATAATTCTGAGTATTCTGTTTGAGAACTTGGTAATGGATCACTGAGAGTTAGAATATGTAACAATTTTTAGAAACTAACAACAACCAATCTTGAGATGAAGTGCCCAGTGAGGATTTAGCATAATAATCATGGAATGACACTTAAAGAAGTCAAGTGAAACAGATTTCAAGGGAGGTATAATTTATTAAACCCAGAACATGAGCATACTTTCAAGAGGGACAATGTATTATCATATTTTATTTCTGCAATAATCTATTTTATTAATAAGAAAAATAATGTATTCTGGGTCTGAGAGAGAGTGAAAAAGAAAGGGAGGCAGGCAGGCGAAAGAGGAGGGAGGGAGGGAGGGAGGGAGGGAGGAAGGAAGGAAGGAAGGAAGGAAGGAAAATGAACCATTTTTCATATCCTAGGTACGCCCATAGCATTGTTGACTTTACAAGGCACTTGATATACTTGTGAGGTCTAATATTGTATCCAATCTGATTAAAAGAAAACATAAATGTGGTCATAAGTCAAGATTTATATATTCTGTAGTGCCTACTACAGAATAGCCAACACTCAAACAGAGCAGAGTAGGTTTATCACTATAATTCTGTTGCCAGTGACAATCTCCATACCAAACAAATCCATATCCTTATTTATGCACATGCATTCCTTACTGCTGGAACATATTATGGATGCATAAAAAGTACAAGTACATTCCGTGTACTGGGCCATTAAAACCCAACCACAGAGATGAATTTGTTGCTATTCTAATGAAAGCATCTTATCTCAGATAGGGTGATAATCCTCACTTCTACATGGCCATGAGCACTAAAAGCCAGAAAACTACATATTTCCATTAAAGAAAAAATAATAATCCAACCAAGTGAAAAAAAGATAGGTGGCCTTTGTAGCAACTACCTTTCTTTTCATCCTAATGCTTGCAATACATCCACTCAAATTCATGCTGAGTTTTTCTGGAGAAGGAGGAGTAAAATGTGTGTGTTTTCTGAAGCACAGTGAAACTGGGCCTCCCCCCCCAAATTATGCATACGTAAATCCTTCTTTTGTGAAAAGGATTCATAGGGTCAGGTAACGTGTAAAGGGGAAAGCTACATATCTAACAGGCTTCCATGTTTCCACATGGATGATTCTCTACACACAGATTGAAGACTGAATTATGAACAGACCTTTAAATACAGGGGTTAGAAAAGGTCAAGTTTTGTCTTCAAAAGTGTAGTTGAATGAGAAGGATGGGTTTTATTACGGGGGCAGGAAAATATTCCAAATGGGGACGTTTTTGAGGACTTTTTGCTTATTTATTTCTTTGCAGCATATCAAAATAAGGAAAATCAATACAGTGATATTTTAGTTTAAAAGACACCATGTTGATGCATAGTGTAACATACAAAGAGGACTAAATGAGGCATTTCATTTAGTGCTAGTATTACCATCTCACAACATAAACATTTTTGCATCTGTTTGTCTAACTTTGCCGTTTATCCTCAGTGTTGGAAACCAGGAGACCTGTGTACAATGTATTTGTTCTCTTTTCTGCCATGTTTACCTAACTGCCATCAATGCAATGCTTCCCATATAGTTCCCAAAACATAGAATAAAATACATATTTAAAAGAAAATGAAATGGTAGGCTAGTACATACTTTATTGGCCACTTGAAGTGGAAAAAG
>NW_028261381.1:89264340-89351840 GCF_051295495.1 Thamnophis sirtalis
CTTTTCCTTTGCAAGGGCTGCAGTTAAAGGTGGGTACAGTTTAGTAATCACTTGTTTTTCACCTGTATTTTTTTTTAAAAAAGCATCTGTTATTATAATAATTTCCCGCAAATTTCCAAGGTTTAATTTTCATTTTTCTAAGAAAGGGGTTTGTTCTTTTTCTTAGAGTTTTCTAGTTTTTAAGTTGGGATGCCCAGCATTAATTAGGTGGGCATGATAAATTTATTGAAAGCCACCTTGACACTTGTAAGGGCTGTTTTTCACCTAATCGATGCAGTTATGAATGTCACATACCGTAACAACAATAATGTAACAGTGAAGTGTATCATAATTCTTTGCAGTAAACCTACTGATTAAAATTGTCAGCACTAAAAATGTAAATTAGCTGGTTAATTTATAGAGTAATTAAAGGAGTATCAACCATCCATGGATTGTGGATTAAGTATAGTAAAGAAGTATGGACATACTGCTTTGAAGTACTGCCTGTAGAGCAAGTTGATAATTTATCTTGATTATTTTAATCCTATGCTCATGATGTAGACACACACACACACACACACACACACACACACACACACACACACACAGGCTTATTGCATTTAGAAACCAGGTTCTATTTCTTATTTCTAATTAGAATCAACAGTTCTGGTTATATCATAGGTTAAGAGAACAATCAGATTTGCAGCTATACGTGCTTTATCCGTATTATTAGGCCACAACAAGTAGCTGATTTCACAAAATGTAAAACAGACTGTGCTTTGGATACCTCTGCCAAGTGTCTCTAAAATTTGGCACCGATATAATTCAAGTATTCAGCAAATCTCTCATAAACTTGTCAAAGTAATCACCAGTTCATGTATTAGAAGGTTCTGAAACACATGGTTAAATTAGTCATACTATAAATAAGCCTTCTCTGTATAATCATATTCAAGACTGTGCAATCACATTTGCAGCAGTTTTTTCTGCTATTACAACGCTATTCATCAGCAATGTCCATAATTCCATTAGGATGTTTTTTTTTTTAAAGTATGTTAAGTGAACCTAGAAGACCAACATTGATAGCCCATGTAGCTTAATTCTCTTTGAAGTTAATCAGAGAACATATAATAAAGTTGCATTCCAGACATTCTGATTTGCCTATTTGCTCCTAAGATTAATATAATTATGCTAATATAACCTGGAGTTTGAATGGAGAATGAGGAATATACTTTTATGTTAGAAGAAAACTTCATTATTGGATCAGAATACAAAACTATTTAAAGACAGATATTTGAATGAGACAGAATTTAAAGAAATGTCTTTTACCGACAACTGAATTTACTTTTTCATTTCTTTCCTTCGATACTGCTGCATCAATATAAAACATAAACAATTTTAAAAAAATCATGATAACTATAAATACAATTTACTAGTTTGACAATTACTAGTGAAAATTATAAAAATACCAAAATATAAAAAATAGTAATTGTAATAATTGCAATAATGAAAAGTAAATAAAACAACATAAGATATCATATTAAAATAATATAAACAAATTAAACTAATTTAACATACATTTAAAGGTGGCAACAACAATGCTAAGTCTGAGAAGACTGAGCCTCATTGAGGGATTTGATTGACATAATTATCTATGAATTATCAAGTCAGAATTGACTTGACAGAAACGTTCAGAAATGAAGAAATGTTATGAATACCATGTGAAATAAACAAAGTTTATGTAACAAGGTTATAGATATAATTATATTAGTATCCAATTAAGAAAACCATGGACGCCAGATATGAGGAGGCCCTGGACAAAATCTTTCCAGAGGTTTGTTCATTGATTTCTTTGCTTGGATATCCCTGACTATCCTTCCTGCCAAGAAACTTTGGTTGCATATTTTTCCTTTGATGCTCTTCTATCAGCTCACTTTCTCTTCTGCTACACCTGATGCAGATTGATGCTCCAGGCACCTGCATATTCCCCTTCCTAAAATGCTATATAAGCCTGAGGATATTCTGCAGATATGGACATATTAAGAAGGCTGAGGGCAGTCAAGTCTCTGGTTATGTATTAAGTCACTCTGATATTGTTACTTAATGAGCTTAACAAAAAGGAGAAAACAGCAATTGTCCAAGTTATTGGTTCACTTTTGAATTTATAATCAAGAAGGAATTTGTTTATTGGTAAGTTGTAGGCAATTGCTCAGACTGTAGATGAGGATGGTTAATTTCTGTGCAGTAAGTACAAAACCTCTTGGTGTATGTTTATTCTGAGATCTTATAGTTTAAGGAAAACCAGGACTTATATAAAAGAGAGGGCAAAGCATCAGTTCAGCTTAAGCACTATCATTCTCCTCTGTTTTTGTATTACTATGTCTATTTCCACTTCTCTGAACCTGAGTAGGAAATTGTTTTGGCAGTAATACAGGAAATAAGAAACTGTTAGTGTAAAACCTACTGTGAAGTTTAACAGAACTTTAACTGTTTAGTAGTGGTGGAAGAGCTAATGCTGCTGTTTGTCTTTTCACTATTTTTTTCTAGTTGGCAGCTACATTGGAAATGCAGGAGTCTGTAGAGATATTCCATTGTATTCTTGTATTTTCAAAGAGAATAAATCATAGCACGAATGTTCTTCTAATCTAATTTGTTATACAAGTGTGTGACAGCAGATGCAAGACATATAATGAGAGTATGGTTCCAAAGTGTAAATATTCTGTAATGCTAATCAGATTTTATTTATTTATTAAATCTGTACAAAGCCTAGATGTTATCAATTCATGACAGGTTACTTAAAATTAACAGTTAAAACATCTGTGATAATAATATAATAGTAAAATATTCACAGTAGACAAACTTCTACAATGATATTAGAATAAAGTAAATAAGTGATCACTAACCAATACCATAATTCTAGAACCATAGACAGATAACCTGATAATCACCATCAAAATTCACAATTCATGGTTGTATTTTTCTTGTATTTTTCCATATACATATAATTTCTTGTTTCCATTTTTCTGTGGGCCTCCTCTGGATTTATTCCAGAAAAAAAAAAGTAATAAAATTTCAAAAGAAAGGGATTTTTCACTTCCAAACTGAAAGAAGGTTGAATGTGGGTATGAATAGTCAAGCTGTTCAATGTAATAACCTCCTTAATCTCTGTGTCTACCAGAATTGTTTTGGAGATGACTGGTCTTCATTCACTTGTTTGTCAGTATCATTAAAATGGCCACCCATAAGCCCTCTCTTACCTCGTGCTAATGGAATATTATAGCTTTGTACTAACACAGTTGGGACTATAATTCAGATTTCATAGTTGTGAATGCTGGTCCAAACATGTACACATATAGGGGATGGCAATATTATGAATGATCCTGCCTCTTCAAAAGCTTTTTTCTGTGATCTATCTCTGTAGCAATACATATGTCTGCTATATTCCATTCCTGCTTCTAGCCTATTTATAACTTTAGTAATATAAAGAATGGTCAGCAAGTCTCAAATCTGACACAACTGAGTCATGCATAGAAGAATCCAAACTCCTACTACTAGAATTCTGTGTCAATTGTGGGCACTACATTTTAAGAAAATTTCAGACAAATCAAAATATTGCAGGCTCAGGAAAGGACAGTAGAAACAACCATATCATAAAGCAAGCATGCCACTGGCTTCACATGATGTCTGAACATGACCAAAAACTAAACGGTTGCACACTGAAATATGTACATTTTGTCATTCAGTGGAAGTAAATTGCCAACAGCATTTTTAATAATGTCTCCTTTGTATATGGGAGGATCACTATACAAGGGAAACAAAACTACAACATTCTAAGCTTTTACTACCATTTGGTGGTTTTCCAGAGTTTTGCAGCCTTGTCCTAGTATGTTTGTTCTAAAATGACACTGCTTTTAACATTGTTAACCTATTGCAATATCAAGAACATACTGTTTCTGCAAGGGTAAAGAAAGTTTGACTGATTGTATTACCCTCAGCTGATTCCACTGTTCTGCTTCTTCATCCATCCTTCTTTGGTACTTGAAAAATAGATGTTAGAATGATCATGTTGGTCTATTGAAAGGCAGCAAGGGATAATGTACTACACAAGATATATATAAAATAACTAAGTTGATATATAAAATAAATAATAGGCAAAATGTCTTTGGAATTGTTCTTTCACAAAGCTGCTAAATGAAACAAAGTGTGTAGGAGAGCCTTCCTGTAATGATACAACAAAACATTGCTATATTGTTAGACATGCATTTATAATATTTTAGATTTTATATTTCATATTTTGTATTTTTATCTCTTGTGTTTTTTATTGAAATGTGATATAAATGTGCCATACAATAGATAATAATTATTGTTGTATTGTACATGTCAGTATTAAGATAAAAAATATTGTCAATGTTTAATCAATAATTATATGGATGTTTACTATATGTATGGACTTGTGCCCCAAACGTGGCTACAGATATTTAAACAAATACAACAAAACCAATTTCAGTACTGTTTTTTTCTTAAGAATAAATTTAATAAATTACTGATGTAGTGAAAATTACTCACCCTTATTGGTGACAATGTTAATAAATTCAAATCTATGGTTCCAGAATTTCAGAAAAACATTTCTGCATCACACCAATATTGGAAATAATAATACCAATTCCTCTAAGAAAAAAACGAACACAAGCTATAAGCTAGTAACAACACAACATGATTTTAAAAGTAGTCTCTTTATGAATGGTAAGCATTTCTTATGCCATATGGCTAATGAAATCTGTAGAGAAAGACTGCTGAAGACATGATTTTTCATGGTAATTCTAAATAATATGCCATGATTTTTAAATACTGAATATGTATTATTTTTATGTATATTTATATTTGTATATTTTTATATGAAAACTGTTTCCCTAAAAAGGTGTATGAAAATGGCAAAGATACCGGAGAGACACTTGTTTACATCAGTAGAAAAGAAATGGAAAGCAATTATGGAGATCAGCCTGGTGTTATACTGGAGAAGGTAGGATATTTATTTCCAACTATTAGCAATTTTTAATGTCTGGTTTATTTTATAGTATCCAACTGTATCCTTATTCTTACAGTTATTCTCTGTATAAGTATTTTATCTGATTCAAATTCTTACATTCTCTGCATTTGGTTATACCAGCTCACCAATATTAATTTAATAACCAATATTATTTGAGCTATACACAATACATTGCAAACATCTTGCCTCCATTGTGAGCAGCTTGTGCAGTTCTTTGTGGATAAAATCATTTGAATTTGTGTTGGGCTTAAGGCCATTTGGGGCAATGCCATCTCTGAGGTATTCAACCTACCATCTAATAACATCTGTCTGAGTCAGTTTCATTTCCTCTTGCTTAAAAAAATGTATCAAATTCTTGTTTTTGTTCATTTCATATTTTACCTACTAGATTTCTTACCTGCTTGACTTACAATGCTTCCAAGTCCATTTAGCGTGGACTTAAAATACATCTTTTTACCTAAATCTTTTTGGTTTAAAAATTTTATGCTACTTTTAATTGTTTGGTTGAATGTTAAATCCTTCTGTTTGGAGAGTATGCAAAGCCATAACATTGGACTGAATTGTATATACATTTTAAATAGCTACCTGAATAAATCTGATGTAGTTAGAAAGAACTATACTGGATTTGGGAAATGTCTTCTACTTCTGTAGTCTGTAGGGCTTGTTCTTTAAATGTCCTCATTTCCATTCCCATCTCTATCATTGTTCTTATTATCATAACATAACATAAGATAAATATTTTAATTTTTTATTGTATAATAGAATACTATAGTTTATATATACAAACTTTAAATTCAAACCACTGCTTAGCTATTCACTGGGTGACTTAAGACAGTAAATTTATCTCAAATGCTTGTTGGGAAGATAATTGATTGGTTTTTCTTTTAAGTGAGTAATAACCAATTCTTGCAACTAAACCTGATTGTACTATGGGAATTTTCTTTATTCCCACTTCTTCACCTCAAAACAAACTTAGTAGACATACATGGGGCATACAGTTGATGGAGCATTAACTCTACTTTTTTCACTCATATAATTTATTTCATTTGCAAGTATTTTTATTGAATCCCATAATAAATAAAGCCTACAATTGATATGCACAATTCCGTTTTTCAGAGCATTTTACATTCATTACTGTGTGGTCAAATATACTCCTTTGTGTCTTTTGGAACAATGGTGGAGGCAGACCTCTTTAGGACACATTGCATAAGATGTTCTTAATGGTAGCCGCAGGTTGGTTGTAGTTGTTTGTTAATTAACAATGTTTAATGGTTTTAACTGATTTTGATTTTATTTATAGAAAGCTGCCTAAACATGTTAGAGGTTAACCAAATTAATGTAAATACATCCTTTGTTAAATAGCAGATAGATTAGAGGGATCGATCTGGGATCATAGCATTAGTGTCTAGAACAGAGGTGTCAAACTCGAGGTCCGTGTGCCGGATGTGTCACATCCTAGCCATGCCCACCTCTGGTTTAGCAAAGGGGAAAAAATCTCAATACATCATGTGACGACAATGTGACACTGAGAGTTTGACACTCCTGGTCTAGAATGATATTAGAATTAAAAAATCCCAAAAATACTTTCTGCCAAATTTTCCTTTATTGATATGCTACATGAAGTGTAAAGCAGGAGATTTCTAATTACACTAAGATATTTCCTATCATTTTAGATAAAATATATAACTATAGACAATGATACCCCAAATACTTCCAAGAAATGAAATATTACTAGATGGCAATTCATGTGTTTATTTATTATGTTTGAAGTATAGTGTTGTGTTCCTTCAAGAGAATCAAGGGTGCATAGAAAATTGTTTTCTTCCAAATCCAATGTTTTATCCACTAAGGATTTCACTAGGAATAGATTAGGGTATTATCTCCTATTCAAATCAGCAGCAGAATGAATAACAATATTATAAGATTTTTTTTGTGCCAATCAAAACATCAACCTTCTCTTCAAAATAATCTGAAAATTACGTAAGTATAAAAGTTCTACTTACATGAAAAAACCAACTTACATTGGAGCTGTATTATCATTATGGGTCAAAGAATGAAAGTAAAGTATTTTGTATTTTTTGCTCTTTTATCATTTATATTAACACCTATCTATGTATGAGCTTTTGTATTCTGACAAAATAAATAATTAATTTTTAGAATTCACAGAAAATTCTGCAGAACACTTAATACAACAGACAGAATTTGTAAAGTAATTCATGCATTTTCAATTCTCACACTTCTGTGAGTTAGATTAAGGTAAAAGATAATGCCTCACCCATAAATAGCCTATTAGCTTTCAGAATATGCTAATAGGAGTAATATCACTAATTTGTTTTGAATATCGCATTTCCCTAACTGCTATAGACATCTCCGATTATTGAAAGATTTCATTTTGCATTAATGCAGTTAGAACTACAGGTAATATTATTGCATTGCTTTTTGTCATGTTTATGTTTCTGTAATACTGGGGTACCATCTCAGTTGTAAATACTGTCACAATAAGGTCATGGATATGAGGCCTTTGTGATATGCTCAGTTGCAGAAGGTGGCAAAGGAGAAAGGAAGATGAACTAATCTGTTAGAGCCTGGTAAGCAGAGAAGGGTGACAAATGGGAGGAGAGAGTGGAACAAAGTGACTCTGTTTAGAGCTATTATTGCAATGCCATGAAGTGGGAAATTGACCACAGTATAGGCACTCTGGCAACATCTTTATCAACAATTCTTTAAGAAGGAAATGAAATTTTGAATAGCTATACCAACTAAAATTAGAGCTGTAAACTGCATCATAAATAAGCCATTATGTTTTGATGTTCAATTGAATTATCTTGCTTAGTCCTATTTTCTTTGGGGTGCAGTGCAGGATTTGAATAGTTTCTGTCATGTGTCAGTAATATTTCCTTAAGAGTCCTGAAATTGTTAAATGAGTCTTGCTTTATTCTTGTTCATACATTGATCATCTAACGCCTGGCAGGAGAGTGCAGGAAAGCAGTCCTTGTCAAACCTCAACAAGCTCAGTTAAAAACACTAACAAAATGTAGCTCCAAATGTGGATTGGGAAAACATAACCTTTATCCAGAGCTGTTACTGTTAGTAGATGCTAACTGTTCTGTAGAACTGTCACATCTGCTTTCAGTCTGTGTGCCAAAGAGGTCAGAGCTCAACCATAATCCTGTTGCACCCCCTGCTGGTTAAAAGCCTGTGCTCATTTTGTTACTTTACACTGAGATAAACATTGCAGGGATTTCACACTTCTTTTAACATTCTATAGGAATTTAATTATCGTTTGGACATTGCTGGTTACAGAATACAAACAATTTTATACAGATGTTTTCATTTTATGTTTTATCTTCCATGGCCAGGTACGGCACATGATTCATCAGAGGCTCCAGCTTTCAGCAGATTTCAAACCATCAGGCCTTAGTCATTTTCCTACGCATCTTTTCGATGAGACTGGGCAAGAAATTAAAAACCCTCTTTTACTGCAGAATGAGCAAAAAATTTGGGTTTCTTATGGCGAAGATTACAGGTAGGAGCCTGGAGTTTAGCTTTATGACTGTCAGCAATGTTAGTGTTATCAAATTGCCATAAAAAAAAGTTGAATAGCTTCCAAGCAAAAAAAAAAAAATCCTTTTATTTTATTGTAAATTCCAGTGAAATTTCAGAGGGCTTGTTTTAGGCAGTCTTGTTTGAGGAATATGACATCTCTGTCTCTGACTTACTATCTTAATGCCTTGTCATCGTTCTTGATGTCTGCCTGTCAGCACAGCAAGAGGGATTTTTTCATGTCTGAATAGTCACCTTAATGATAGCAGATGGAAACACCACAGGGGTCCAAGCCCATCACCCTGTCATTGTCACCGGCTGCCCTGACCTGTTTCCATTCCTCTGTTTTTTTTCCCTTTGGTCCCTTTTTAAAGGAGAAATGGATGGTAATTGAAAAGGAACTTAAGCAAGATTTATGAAACTGTAGACAACACAATTCCCTGTTATCGCTCTATGTTTTCAAAAATAAAGTCTTAACCTTTTAAGCCTCAGTGAGAGAAGAAAGAAAAATAAATTGGTAAAACTCGTAAAGTCTGGACAACTGAATCTAAAAATAGAAGAGAGCTAGGCTGTACAATAGATTGTTTACAATATTTCAAGAAAGATGGGCATGTTTATTATAAAGTATTTCATAGAATCGGTACTATTTCCTCAGATGATAATACATGAATTTCAGAATTACTCCTATCCCAGCCTAGTCTGACTGAGATAAATTATTGAACGAAGTCTGGAGAGTTATCAAGGAAACTTTCTTATTTATATTAGTGTTATGAGCGTATTCATAAAATATTTTTGGCTCTAAATATGGAACACTTTTATAGTTCTTACATAATCGTCATAATAGTTATATATTTGTAAAAATATTTCATCAGTTATCATACGCAGATTCCTATCTTTTGGACATTGCTGATTACAGAATACAACCTACAGAATACATTTCCTAATTTTATATATAGATTATCATTATATTGGGATTATATATAATTGCCAATTAATATAAAACAATATCAGTATGCTTTCATTGAACTTTCTGTTTTGTTAGTGTTATAAATATTTTCACAAGATACTTTTTCAGCTGTAAGCATAGAACATTCTAATATGATAGTAAAATTATGACTTTATATTTATGTAAAATTATGTAATCAATTTACATATAAATTCCCATATATATTCTGCCATTTAATATAAAAATGAATCTGCATTATTTCATTTCATTTTCTAGAAGTGCTTTTTTACACTACTTTTCTTTGTAAATAGAAACAATTTTATAGGCAGTTATAGAAATGTTGTGCTACCTAATATAAGTGTTTTCTTTCAGTTTTTTTTAAAAATGTGCAGTTCTCTACCTTTTTGCTCAATTTTAAGTTCCACCATGTTCAATGAGTCTAGGTGAGGACAGGTGATGCAATATAAACAATTTAGTACTCAAGTGCTGTAGAATTATGTTATGACTAAAATGAAAATGAAATACTATAATATACATAACATTGAAAATAAAATGTTAAATATCAAATAATAGGTCCATAAATATTCTACAAGTCTACTTCCTATTTTATCTTATTTCAAAATAGTAAGCCAATTTACTGAATAACGTAAATGTAATAATTTTATAAATGAACAATCTCTCTGTAATATACCAACAAAATTTATATTCTATAGAAACCAGGCTTGTTTTGCTTTTGGTAGCCTTGTTATGGAACAAGACTGTTGTTGTGATTGGATTCTTCCTGCATACCTTCAGTGTGATTGCTCATCAAATGAGGGTAGTTCTCCAAGAATGTGTTTTACATAATTATTTTGAAAAGGTCTATGCTAAAAAAGAATCTGCCATTTATTCTGAAACTTAATTATATAGTTATTGTAATGAATCATGAAGATGAAAGAGAAATGAAGTCTGAGCCACCAGAGTTGTCAGAATAAAAAAAAATGGTGGTGAATTTATGAAAATTAAAAGTTTCTGATTTTCCACCTATAGATTCCAATTGTTAACCCTGATCTTTTGTGGTATTCATGAAATGGCCACCTATTGAAGAAATTAGCATTTGAAAAAATCAATATGAAATGCAGGGTATGTTTCTAAAGTGCTGGTTTCTTCATTTCTAAAAAAAGGTTCCAGTCTAAAAACTGTATATATGTAGTGATATACATCATCTTTGTGTTGACATAGATATTATTTTTTCCATGGGATTATTTATTCCTTTTAAAGAATAGTGTACCTATTTAGCAATATTCTTTCCAAGCAAATAATTTCCTGAATGGCAATGCCTGCAGTTTAAATGATAGCATGTAGTGGACTTTATTCACTCAAATGAACTTGAAAGCACTTCCCTGAAGCTGGTTCATAATTTGACCTCAAATACAATATTTAACTATGATTGTTGCTCTATTAATAATTAAGTACATAGGCATAAGAGGGAAAAAAGATGTAGTTTCCCAAAAGAGAAAAGTGCTGATCAATGCAGGAAGCATTCAAACTAATAAAAACATTAGCTTACATTTAAGCTAGATTCAAATGGAAACGAAAGAAAAGAAACATAAGTTCTGAAAGAATCAATAGGAGATAAAAGCTTTTTGATTTTTTTTACAATAAATGATAATAAATTATGTTCATTACTGAAATGTGTATATGTATATATGTGTGTGTGTGTGTGTGTATGTATGTATGTATGTATGTATGTATGTATGTATGTATGTATGTATATATATATATATATATATATATATATATATATATATATATATATATATATATATATATATTTGTGAATTGTACATGAAGTGCATCTTATGATTTGATAAGAAAAACATCATAAATGCCGTTTGCCCTAATTTATTGACACAACAGCTTGCACTTCATATTTCCCTTTTCCGTCAACCTGTGACATATTTCCAATATGTCTGTCTTTTCCTTTCCCTCATCCTTACCAACAAGTGAATGGGTCTTGGGTCTTGCTCTGATGGTGGAATACACATAGCATGAAAATGTGAAGCTTGTGAAGAAAAATAGCTTTTTTATAGCACTCCGCAGAAAGCATTTCAAAATCATTCTTCTGAAGGGTTTGGTTTTATTGAAACTACATCCCTATTATTCCTCTCAAGTCATGAACTCTTTCCCCCCACAAATTCCTGGGTCATTGGTTGCTTCTAGACAGAGGGCTCCTAGTGCTACCAATCAAAGTACATTGTGCCGCTATTCTAGTTTTTTCTCTCTCCTTAATAGATTTTCTTTTATAGTAAGAAAGATGGAAGCATTGGGGGGTGGGGGGCAGAAGATTTCAAATGGTAGATTGTCATCTGGATCATTTGTAAAATCTGTGAATGAGGCAGAATAATTGTACAATTAAGAGCATTGTTTCATTTTGGTATAGGTTGGCATATCAAATTGCCACTATTATTTCACCATGTTCCAATATTTGAGATCAGCAGCAAGCAATGTACTTCTGTATATTCAACAGCTCTATTACCCGTCCCTAAGAAGTACTAATGTTTTAATATTGTAATACATTATAATTAAAAAACAAATAATTTTAAGAACCATAATTTTGTTAAAACAATGAATAAAGAAATGTTTTAAAGTAAAGCGACCAACTGCCCCTGCAAAGAGATGAAGTAAAGACTTAAAAAAATAGAGAGATTTTAGGCAGATAGAAATGCCAGTAACAAAAATAAAGGAAAGATGCAAGAAAAGATTCCATTGGAACTGATTGTCGGGTATTCTGAGGACAATTTGCATTTGGATGGACTTGAATGTGTGGTTAATCCAAAAAGGGGTGGGATAGTCTTAGGTAATGGCATCTGGCTTGTTAGAAATGTAAAATGTATAACAAAGACTGCAAGTATGGCAGGATCATGAATGAGTAATTTTGTTTATTCAGAAACTGCAATTTTATCTCTGAATTTGGTTTCTAATGAAGCAGAAAACTATAGTTTCAAATGAATAGTCATTGTTATACATTCTTCCCGCATAACAGAAATTGTAGAAATTGTATGTGCATTTTGTACTTGTATTCACACCTGAACATTCAATTATTCAAATACAGCTGTTCTGTAATTCTCTCCCATTTATCAGGAAACTTCTGGCTTATTGGAAATTTACTGTAAACCTTCAAACAGGATTTAGATGACAGTAAATCTATTTTCAAAAATGGCTTTCTTTTCTTCACCATGCTGGATTGCTTAAGATCTGCTGAGAGTTGGGAGGCTTTCCAGATATGATTTTGAGTGGATGTGATGGTTTCAGGAGAAGGAGAATTTTGCCATTCTGTTCGACCAGCATAATAAAAGCATAATAAGAGCATAACATTGGATTCCTTTTAGATATAATTGCGAATGTTTAGGGTTCCTAAATAGACAGAATTTTATTGGCCTGGTCAGGATTTTGCCCTCCTAGCTATTGATTAGAATTGGTGAGTGCATAGCTGGAAGGTATATCATTCAATTCACTTTGCTATTAACATTGATATAAGCACTGGCAACATCTGTGACTAAAGACTACTTTCTGTTGTAGAATATATGGATACTGTATGTAATGGGGGGAATGTAGGGATGGATAACTTTGTGGGATAAGAAAAGGGAAAGAAAAAGAACCAGGAAACAATTGGACAAGAGAGGCAAGGCAGGCTTAACAGTCAGAGAAGAAATTTAGGATGGACATCTCCTCCAATTGATGGTTAAAAGTTGCGGCAGGAAATCTATACCTTTAGACTTGCAAGGATTCTGTTAATATAGATTTACAATACAGTAGATTTAGCTCATCTAGTTGTGTTTCCTGTCTACTTTATCCTGGAGAGCTAATAGGATGCATGTGGTGTAGAGGTTTTGCACTATGAAAAAAAATGTATACTTTATGACAGTGCTGATATGCAATACAATTTCATAAGCAGCATAAAGAAACCTTCTTCCCTCTCAGTTTTCCAATATCCCCAGCTTGCTACATAAGACATAAGACTTAAACTTGTTTGTTACCTCAATACTAAACATATAGAAATGTCCTAGCTACATACCCCTCCAACAATCTTTTTCTCCTGCCTCCCCCGCTATACCCCTTTCTCCAATATTACAACTCAACAAATAATGGAGAATATATTCAGCAGAAATATTATAAGGTTCTAATTCTATGAAACCCCCTATCTTCCTATTCCTTGAATAGTTCATATTTATAATTAGAGAAAAGAAGGATCAGAAGGAAGAATATCTGCATGGTTTCTAAATTTCCCATAAGTTTAAATATGGATTTATGAATACACTGTATAGAAAAGCTAAGTTTCAAATAAGTCATATGCAATTATTGCTTAAGTACATGAGATGTTACCAAACAAAGGCAACAGCAGTATCTGAAAATGTTGCACACATATACAATTTACATTCAGAGGAATGTTATGCAACCCATTTATACTAAATCAACAGGCTCTTTTAAAATGCCCTTAATATATAGTATGGAAAATAGAACTTTGAACTTCTTATAATATAAAATTTATTTTGTGTCTTATTTTTAAAAAGTTGAATTTCAACAAGATATCACTATTTGAATATGAAAGTTACTCACAGGTGGACACACCTTAAAATTGTGTATATTTGGTTAACGGGTTGCAATCAATTTTTTTTAACTCAGAGTTGCTTTGTAGAGTGAAATAGATGTCAAATAAATTTAATAAATAATTTGCAATTTCTTGCCTCTCATTAAGTTCCAGAATCTAGCTGAAAAGAGATAATCCCAAAAGCTAAGCAGGGGCTGAACTTAATTAATACTGAATTGAATTGAATTGAATTGAATGGGTTTTTTATAGGCCGCCCTTTTCCCTGAGGGGACTCAGGGCGGCTAACAACTCATAGGAAGGGGGATACAAACAATAACATATAACATTACATATAATTAAAAAGTAAACAACATTCATCCAACATTCGGGTGGGGGCAGATCAATCTCTACCCCCAGGCCTGGCAGGATAGCCAGTTCTTGAGGGCTGCGCGGAAGGTCTGAAGGGTGGTGAGGGTATGGATCCCCACGGGGAGCTCGTTCCAGAGGGTCGGAGCTACCACTGAAAAGGCTCTCCTCCGCGTAGTGGCCAGCCGGCACTGGCTGGCAGATGGCACTTGGAGGAGGCCTAATCTATGAGATCTAATCGGTCTCGAGGAGGTAATCGGCAGGAGGCGGTCTCCCAAGTACCCAGATCCACTACCATGGAGGGCTTTATAGGTGGTAAGAAGCACCTTGAAGCGCACACGGAGATCAACAGGTAGCCAGTGCAGCTCGCGGAGGATAGGTGTTATGTGGGTGAACCGAGGTGCACCCACAATCACTCGCGCGGCCGCATTCTGGACTAGCTGAAGTCGCCGGATGCTCTTCAAGGGCAGCCCCATGTAGAGCACGTTGCAGTATTCCAGCCTAGAGGTCACGAGGGCGCGAGTGACTGTTGTGAGAGCCTCCCGATTCAGGTAGGGTCGCAACTGGCGCACCAGGCGAACCTGGGCGAATGCCCCCCTGGTCACAGCCGACAGGTGGTGATCAAAGGTCAGCTGTGGATCCAGGAGGACTCCCAAGTTGCGAACCCTGTCTGAGGGGTGTAAAATTTGACCCCCCAGCCTGAGTGATGGAATGCTAGCCAAATTGTTGGGAGGGAAACACAACAGCCACTCGGTCTTTTGATAGACTTCTGGAAAAATGCACGCTTACAACAATCAGCCCTTCCACGAGACCCAGTCAGAAAACAGGAATGCTGAAATTTTCCTTGTTGCCTAAGGCTTGAAAATCTATGTTTTCTCTTCTCTGTCTCTTATACTTCAGGGAGTTAAAATGGAATCAGTTTGAGTTTCTTTTTAATGCTTTGTTTATTTCACAGACTTAATGTTTTTAAGTCTTTATCTTTTCTCGGGGAAGGGAGGGGACTTGTTGGCTCAGCTGGAAAGCTAACAGCCCATGTTTGAGACGTGAGCACTGCACAATGGGCTGAGTTCCCATTTCTTGCCCCAGCTTCTATCCATTTAGCACTTCGAAAACATGCAAAAGTGAGTAGATAAATAGGTACCACTTTAGTAGGAAGGTAAAGTGTTCCATGTATCTGGCTTATAGCTACCATGCTGGCCACATGACCATTAAAATGACTTCAGACAATGTTGGCTCCCCCGACCAAGAAACAGAGATGAGCACCATGTCCTAGGGATAGGACTGGACGGGAAAACTTTCACCTTTACCTGTCTCCATGGTCATCTCTATTGCTGCCCACAATAGTTAAGACTGTACATTTGAATACAAATTTCAAACATTTTAGTGGATATTGAAAAAAGTTATACAATATGTTTTAATAATGAATGCTAGAATTAGAATCCATTTGTCCTGAGATCCTATAAAAGCATAATAAACACATTGCATATAGATTTACTATAACATAATGTCAGAAAACTAAATTACATCTTATTTTGGATAATGAGATTTAAAGTATGGGCCAGAGATTGTATTCAGCAGGTTCTGACCAGTTCTGGAGAACTAGTAGCAGAAATTTTGAGTAGTTCAGAGAACTGGTAAATACCACCTCTGACTGGCCCCACCTCCATCTATTCTCTGACTCCCAAGTCCCAGCTAATTGGGAGGAAATGGGAATTTTGCAGTAACCTTCCCCTGGAGTGGGGAGGGAATGGAGATTTTTACAGTATCCTTCCCCTGACACGCCCTCCAAGCCAAGCCATGCCCACAGAACCAGTAGTAAAAAATGTTGAATCCCACCACTGGTATGGGCTATTTGTTGGTAGAAAAGTAACATAGCACCAAAGATCTTACAAAATCTTTTAATTAAGGCTTACTTTATTTGTCTTAATATTTATTTCCTTTAGTTTAATCAACAAAGTAATTCCTAATAGCTTTAATCTATACAGTTTTTCTTTGGGATAGAAACATTGAATATGAATATTTATATAAATATATCTGCAATTTTTTTTTAATGTTTGTGCTTTTATAGATTATTTGTTTGCCTTTTCAGGTTTTTGTTGGTCTTAATTTAAAAAAAAATATTATCAAAGGTTTCTTTTTAAATTACTGTGTGTTTCATTATTTTTAGAACAATACTATCTGTGATGGATAAGCCGCTTTTCAAAAATATCCTATGGATGGCTATTCCAAATTGAAAATGATTTCTTAACATAATTTACAATTCTTGATTACCCATATTAATATTTATATGCTTAGCATGCAGTTTAGCATATTTGAAGAAACATGTATGATTAAATTATGTTGAATCTGCTTTGATACCTCCAATTGCTAACATCTGCATAATCCAAATGATATATTCCTATTTTAGCTTTATGAGTTACAGTGTAAGAAAATCATCAATGTCAACATAACTTTAGTATAACATTATTAATTGGCAACTGGATTTATTCTTTTGTAGATGACCACCCGGTAGGTGGTTATTGTTTTAATTTCCAGTCAGCTATTTTCTGCTTGTAGATGAGCAGGTATTTTAGGAATAATTCAATTTTCTTGCTGTCTATAACCTATAGGTTAATAAACATGACAAGCTTGCTGTGGTGAAATTAATTTCAAAGGTAAAAGTGTCTGAACAGTTAACAAGCTTTTATCAGAGAGGTTACTTCCCATCAAATCAAAAGTTGAATAGATTTGAATACCTTGTTCTGAATTCATTCTTCGCTTCTGTTCTGACATTCACACCCTTAGCTACCTATAACTGTTGGTTTTGCAACTGTTTGATTTCCTCTCCATAAATGGTCATTTTGTATGATGTTTCCATTTTCAGGTCTCCCTTAAATCCTGTTCTGAGTTTGACCTTTGACAAAGTGACAGCAACAAAAAAGAATGGCATCACAGTTATTTATAAAACACTTCTGGATCCCAGTGTTGATTTGCTACGTAGATACGACAGGTACAACAATTTCTGTTTATTTGAGTATTCTGAAATATACTACCGTAAAAAATCAGAGAAGGGAAATTGGAGATGAAAGATTTAACTGTAAGGGTAATTGTTGCTTTAACTAGCACAAGGAAATGACCACAGTTTGCTATAAATCATAAAAAATATTGTCTTCAGAGAATTTGAAAAATAACTCAAAAAAACCTCTGGCTTCTATTGAATATAGGTAGATTAAATATGAGGACATTTTCTTTTTCAATGTTTATGGTAAAACTGAATAATAAATTATGCTCTATAAACTCAGAACTGAAATCCTATTACCGTTCACTTGGTAGTCATGTCCTTTGATGTTAGCAAAATGAAATGCAGTGATAGTTCTCAGTCACAGAATGGAAGAAGCTGATTTCTATTTCTGTTTATTTCCTGATTAGATAGAAGACAAACAAACACACATATGCACACACACACACACACACAAACACACACACACACACACACAAATACACACATGCACATGCACACATTTGTAATGCCCTTGACAAAGAACACAGTATGAAATGCATTGGGAGTCACCTTGTCCTAATGGCAAATAACTGAAAGAACCCATTGACACTTGGAATAACCTGAAAAAACAAATGTCCTTGGTTCTGCGAATAGGTAGTTAAAAAAAAAGTTTCTGAGGATTGTGCGGCTCAGTTGTTAGCCACGTGATCATCAGAAACTTCCCCGCCCCTGCTTTTTAAAGCATTTTTTTCCTCTGTCAGTTTGCCCCAACAGGCAGGGGAAAAATGCTTTGAAAAGTGAAAAAAAAGCTTCCAAGAATTGCGCGTCTCACAGCTGAACCGCACAATCCTCAGAAGCTTTCCCCTCCACTTATTAAAGCATCTTTTCCTGTTTATTCACCCGGAGCAGCAGGAAAAAAAGGCTTTAAAAAGTGAAAAAAAAAGTTGGCCATGCCCACCCAGCCACATGACCCCCCCAAGCCACGCCCACAGAACTGGTGGGGAAAAAATAGATTTTTCTTTGAGGGTATCCTACTAAGTTAGATAGGGTGAGCATGCTCTAGGTCCCCTCCCTTAAATGTTGCCACCTGATGGGACCTTGGAGCGTGACCCGACAAAAGCGCGAACGTCATAAGCGCGCCGACAAAACCGTGGTGCTAAAACCGCGATGTCAAAAGCGCGTTGACAACAGCGCACCGACAACAGCGCACCGACAGAAGCGCGATTTAAGTTAAGGTAAGGTTTAGGGTTAGGTTTAGGGTTAGGTTTAGGGTTAGGTTTAGAGTTAGGGTTAGGGTTAGGGTTAGGTTTAGGGTTAGGTTTTGGGTTAGGTTACAGCGCGCTTCTGTCGGTGCGCTGTTGTCGGCGTGCTTCAGGGCTCATTCGTCGCTCCTTCATCGCACGGTTTTGTCGGCGCGGTTTTGTCACCGCAGTTTAGTGAGGTGCGCTTTTGTCGTTCGCGCATTTGTGGTGGAACCCCTTGGAGATCCCTGATAAGGTCTCAGTGACTGCTCCAATCCTTTGAAATATCCTCCTACCTGAGGCCCAAGGAATCCCTATCCTTTTAGCTTTCCAGACGGCTGTGAAGAGAATTGGCTCTTCCCCCAAGCAGTGGGCAAACAGAGGGATTGAGCTGGGAGGTGTTTGATGTCATGCCTGGGGGAAAGTTTACATTTGTTTTTAGCCATGTTTTATGGATAGTTATGAGCTACCGTAGCAGTTCGAAAGCATGTAAAAATGCAAGTAGAAAAATAGGAACCCCCCCTTACCTTGGGAATGTAACAGCACTCTGTGTGCCTTTGGCATTTAGTCTTGCTGGCCACATGACCACAGAGATGTCTTCGGATAGCGCTAGCTCTTCAGCTTTGAAAAAGAGATGAGCACCACCCCCTAGAGTTGGGAATGACTAGCACATATGTATGAGGGGAACCTTTACCTTATGAGCTACCTAGAATCAATATATGACATAGGTGGCCACATAAGTCCTATAAATAAACATTCAAAATTTACCCGATTCCTCTGTGCCACAGCTGAATTTTTCCATTTTTATTATCCTTGTTTACACTAAAAAAAGAATATTTTTAAATATTCTAGTTCCTTATTGTTTTATTTTTAAGTAAAGAGGAATTGAAGAAGCAAATAGTCCCTCCCTTCACTGGGAGGGAAGAGAAAAAAACAGACTTGGACTTCTGCTACTAGAACACTCACACTAATAAAATATTTGAGATGATATATTAATGTAATTATAAAAAAATACTTCTTGCTTCTTGTTTTTAGTTGGGAGGCTTATGATGGATTTCCAGAGAATTTTCAATTCATTAAGGCTCCAGAACATCAGGTCTTGGAGACTGTGGAACCAGACAATCTTTTTTTCCAAAATAAGGTAAATAAGGATAATAATTATATGCCATCCTATATTCCTGGGAAGAACTCAAAGCATCTGAAGGCCAACACTAACTAAAAAAACTGGCAGTTGGGATTTCACATTGTTATTATATATAAAATAAAAAAATATTTCATCTATAAATTAAAATTTTCAGGCGTTCAAGACCTGTTTTCAATTTTAGAGCTTTTAGAGCTATCTTCTCTATGTTGAGGATGACATTTTGAATCCAGAAAAGCTTGGAATGGGCATCTTGTCAATGAAGATAGGAAACATCTACATTCAGAGTAAATAGTTAACTCATGACAACAGAAATAAATCGGCCTCTATCAGTCCCATGCTGGCTAGAGATTGTGGAGATTGTGGTAATTGTAACCCAGCACTTCAGAAAGGATACATCCACTCAGATGTCAAAAAGCTAAACAAAAATGAATAAAATAAAGACAAAAAAAGAGATATTTTAAAATGTTGGACATGTTCAATCTTGTTCCATTAAATATTAGGTGCTGAACCCTAATACCAGGGTAAGCAAGCCATAGGACATGTGAAACTTCTCAAATGCCCAAGGTGACAGCACTGAAATTTGGTGGCATGATAAATGAACTTCAGCAGCATTTTTTCTTGCACATTGATTTCCCAGATGGTGAACTTAATCTGTTTAGGAACAAAATGGGAAAAGGTTTTGAAATTAGAATGGGAGACATTTGCTGCCCAGAATCTTTCTATTCCTAATCTTATCCTTTTGATTTTTTTGTAATAGTTTAGTTTGATTATACCCAGAGTAATTGAAAGTTGGGTGACATACAAGTTTAATAAATTACAACATTATTTTTAATATTAGTGTTTATCTCCCCTGGCTAAAACATATGAACCCCTTCCAGTGATATTACATTGCTTGATTGACTCTTGCAGCTCTTGGTTGAATTGTTGCCTCCAGTCTCTTTAGTGTTTGTCCATTATTACATTAAACTTTGACCATAACTGTCCATGATTTTGAACTCTTGATGAAGAATTGCATTTGTTAAAGAGGTCAGATATCTATCATTGATCTTGTAACTTATTTTTCCATCATCTCCAGATATTGTATGATGCAGGGAATAAATTTGGTACATAAGTGTCCTAGAGATTGCTAGTTTTTGTATCAGAGAGTAAATAGCAATGCTATTCTTCTGGAATGTTTTTCTTCTCGAACTTAAGCTGGCACCAACTTTGCCTTCTGGAATCAGTGGAAAACAGCTCTTTGAAAAGGTGTTTGAGTGGATGGTTTGGAAAGATTCTGTACCTCTGGTATATTTTAGAATTTTTATTTAAAAATAGTTTAATTGATCTATAAATGTATTAATGATTCTTGTATTTCTCTAAAACCACTAGTATCCTGTGGGATTACAGCAGGCTATAAATATAATAAATAATACTCAAGTGCATCTTGTAATGTACCTGGCCCATCTCCCTTTTAGCCAATCTTTAACTTATTGCTGGTAAACCTATAAGACATTTTTTTTCACTTATTCCAATATGGAAAATCTTTCCAGCAGGAAAAGGGGACTTGAGTGGACAAAGAACTAATTAAACAGATGACTTAAGAGACACAATGACTTCATTTGAAATAGCAGCCTCAGAATAAACTAAAATGATTGATCCTGAATTACTTTACTTGTTGACAAAATGGAGTATAAGATTTTCTCCAATTCACACTCCCACTATTCCCAAGGAACTAAAAGAATTTAGAACAGATTTGGTTCAGAGGAATGCAGTAAAAGGAGAAATGAGAGAAATTTATTTCCTTTTTGTATAATCATTGCTGCTTATTATCACTATGAACTGATCATACGTTTTAAAATTTAGAATAGTTACACTCCTAATTATAGTGAACAGAAAGAAATAATTACTAATAATAATTTTTGATGAAAACTGAAAAAAAGCAATAAGATATTTTTTCTTACTCTATTTAAGCTTAAAAACGAAAGTATGCATAATAGTTGTGACATCAACACATTTATGCTGAGAACTAATTTCATAATTGAAGAGCAACTTTATAAAAATTAATTTCAAGGAGAAAGTCAGATGTTGATGGTTTTCTTTAATACTTTTGAAAATTAAAGCTCTCACTGGGATGTACGCAACACTAAAAGGATTATACCTTAAAGAGGCAAAAGTCTTGTGTTCTGGATACTTACACATTACGATTGTCATTGGGCCTAGGTAGTAATGCTCAACCACCTGACTGTTCCTTTTCATTCCTTATTGACAGTCAAACCCTTTCCAACCGTGTAAAATGTGTGATACATAATCCATGTTCATAAATCTGAGGATAGAGATAACCCAGGCAATTATAACCTGTTGCTTTTTTTATCTCTATTGAGAAAGCCTGACAATGTATCAGTGATCTGAGACAGATTATAGTACCAGCATTTTGTTTTGATAAGCACAGCCCTTGAAAGTAATATCCTTACAGGTGTTTGATATTTTTCCCCATACAGTTACTTATGAAGTTTACATTTTAATTTACATTTATTTATCCCACCCTTAATATTTTTATAAATGAGTAAAGGCACTGAGCGTATCCAGTACTCTTTTCTCCTCTTTTCACAATCACAATCCTGTGAGATGAGTTGGGCTAAGAGTGACTGCCCCAAATTTTAAATCACAAACTAGTAAATCAGTGTATGATATGAGAAATTTTTGTTTTATAGCACAGTGTTTGTATTAACGGATTTCTTTACATTAATGTTTCATTTCCCTACTCTAGTTTATTAAAAATTATATACAGTATGATGTATTAGGTGGGATTCAGAGACACTTTTTAAAATGAGGATTGTTTTGCAGTATATCAACTAATTCAGTTTTTAAAAAAAATAGAATATGGATTAAATAAATAAAGCCTTACACACACAGTGGCTTTAAGGGAGGGCTGATGGGCATCTTGGTGGCTGCAGTTACTAAATTATCTATTCTGGCATAGGATTAGGCAATATTTTCCTGAAGCTATGGCTCATAAAAATTCCTGCAGAGTAAAATAGTAATCAAAGGATGTTAATTACTGATTGTTGAGTCAGATAGATTATTTCACTTATGACACAACACTTTTCTCTACTGTGCAATATGATAGAATACATTTTAGCACAAGATGGAAGAATTTATGCATCCAAAGAAGTGATACTTAATATAATTATTTATACTATCTGTTATATCCTTGCTCCACACTCCTGGAAACCATAATATCATCTGAAGCTGGGTTAGAAGGATATGGTGTTGCTTTCTTATGCAGTTTTTTTTCCAGGTAATATCCAGCATTGTATCTCTTGAAACACAGCATGGTATTAGTGCTGGGTACCAACCTCAAATAAATACAAAGGAACAAGATTTCCTCCCCAGTGCACCACAAAATCAAACATGATAAGATTAAAGCCAGTGGTGTAACTAAGAGGACACAGGGACTTTCAGCAGGAGTTATGCACATCATAATACTATCCCTCACTAATTCCAACTATAACAATCTTCCACACAGTTGTGTTGCCTCTGATAGCAACATAAAATGGAAAGGGCAAATACATGTGTTGCTTTAAGCCCCTCATCCTTTTGTTGGGGATTAGTTCCCATTGTATAAGAACTGTGGGGTTTCTTGTCTCAATATTATTGCAGCTGGCTAACAGGTAATATCAAATTGAGCATTCTTTTCCCATAGTGTGTGTCTTTGATACCTTGAATATGCCTCTGCGAAATGATTGCTAGCTCTGAAAATAAAATGTAGCTTTCATACATGACTTTCAACGCAGTCAGAAGATCTTTGAATAGCCTCTCCATTACCCCAATTATAAACCTGTAATGTAGCTCAGCGATTTTACTATTGTCACCTGATTTGGCTGATTTTGCAGTCATATTTAAGTGGATACAGTTAATTCTATGCACACTTTTAGGCTTTAATCTAGGAATAATCCCATGAATTGTAGAAGAATTTACCTTTGAGCAACCAAATATTAAAAAATGCTGAATTATTTTACAACATGTAGAATTTAAACTGGTAAAAATTAATGATGTGTCACCAAACTTCTTTTATTATACAATACATATAGTATAAAATGCTTTATTTAGGTTGTTGTGGGATGATACCTCATTGTAATAAATAAATATGTTGAATCTGATCTGTTGTTACCTTTACTGCTATCAAAGAAAAAAATTAACATCATATTCTCTTATGGTATGCAGACTGATCCCCAGATGGTTCTCCTCATGTCAGTTACCATAGAAAATATGAGAAAAGGCACTGCCAGAAGAAATCACTGTCAAAATCCAATAGACACAGAACATTGGCCTCTTTCAAATATATGGCTCATCACAAAGGTACTCCTGAAAAAGATTTAATAATGTGTTCATAATTCGTTTGTTATACATGGGTGTCTAGGGGAGGGCAACTGCTATCTAATGCATCAGGATGTCACTGTGCAAATAATTCAGTGGTTCCCAAACTTGGCAACTTTAAGACTTGTGGACTTCAATTCCCAGAATTCTCCAGCCAGCTCTGCTTAAAGTTGCCAAGTTTGGGAACCACTCATATAGATTATGTTCTGTACTATTTGTGTAGTGATGTTATTGTGGCTTGCACCAAATAACTATAGTGGTTTTTTAATTGTTTCAACAATTTTGTATTTCATTCATCTTTTATAGAGTCACTGTTCAAATATATCCCACTACAGAGAAGTGGAAGAATCAACTAGAAATCAGATTTTAAAAGCTGAAACAATTATTGTTTTTTTTTTCATTAGTGTACATGTGAATTTTATAAAGAATTCTATATAAATTATACATTATTAATAATCATTAATTATTAAAATTAATAATTTATGCAGGATTAGAAGAAACTAAAACTATATAGTGATTTATAGAAATAATTGTTAATACATGACATCAAATGATTTATGGTAATTCCTTGATTTATTGAAAACAATAAATAGTAAAAAGGTTGTAATTTTGATGGAACTCAGATCACTAAAGTCCAAGGTAATTTTGTCTTGGCAATATCCTGCATAAGGATGCAGTTGTCACTGATTGTGGATTGGCTCCACTCATCTATTAGTATAGACAGAATTTTAACAGAAATCTTAATCATAGTGATACAAAAATGCTTCTTTACAGGATACATCAGGTTAATGTAATTGTAAGATGAGACATTGATGGGTAAAATGATGAAATTGAATGCCAGCATCATACAACATCATTGCAAAATACTGCAAGGAAAAGTTCCTTAAGCATAATCCTGTGTATCATAGGACAGGGAATAACAGAACTATTAACAGCAGAAGATGAGACAGAAATAACAGCATGAAGGGCAACACAAGGAATACATTGTGAGAAGAAATTCAGATCGCTATATAGCAAATTAGTTACTTTACCTCAAATCCCAATGATATTGGTGGAAGTTGCTGCCAAATCTAGAGTTTAGGTTTGCAGCTTTAAAGGGAAAAAAATCAATAAAGTGATTGCACTTACAACAGTTGTCTTATTGCAGAAGTACTGCTGTTATTTATTTAAACAGATGTGGTTATGGATGTTTAACCAACATTCTTTTAGACTTGAGATAAAACTTTAAATTGACCTAATGACTATAGATGTGTTGCAGTCTTCGCAGTTCACTGAACTTTTTTCCTTGTGCATACATATTTCAAGTAAACTCAATAGTTATAAGTATGGCAAGTGACACGTTATGGACCCTAAATCACTGCACTGTGAAATATGCAGAGGGAAAAGACAAATGAAGATATCAAGGGTCTCTTCTATTTTGCACTGAACTGTAAAATGCCACCCTTGTCGTACAGAAGATCACTGATTCTGAGCAAGGCTCATTGACTGCTAAGTTGTGGATAGCGTTTCAGTTTTTCCAACTGTTAATATCCTGAGTTATCCAGGCATAATGACCTCTCCATTTGTAACACATTGTTGAATTTTCTGGTTCTTTTCACTTATTCATACCCCCTTCCCCCCATTCATTGAAAGGCTGGGAAGATTGTAAGTCGAGCTATGGCACAAGGCAGTCTGTCTGTTGGTCATCCAATCAGAGCTATGATGCAGGATGGCAGACCTCTTGAGGGCTATAAGTTAACCCTGCAGAAAAGGTACTGATACAATATGCTCTAAAGGTACAATTATTGAGATGAAATTGAATGTTATGAGATGATTGGTTTTCAGATGTTATGAACTAGGGGAAAATATATTCTAAAGGTGATCTAAAGTATATTTAAATAGCCTCTAAATTATATACCCTTATTAGATGTTAGTTTCTTTAAATAGTTTAACCATCTTTGAAAGTTCTTCCTGAAATAATTGCTACAGATTTGTTTCCTTTCTGCACAGAACAGAATAAGGGCTCAACATCTTGTCAGTGAATCTGAAGTATGCATGGTATGGTACTAGATATCTTAATGAATAGTGTACAGTTCAGTCACAGATAGTTTATATGCTTTTGTTTCATTTACATCTCAATTTCCTCCAGGGGGTTCAAGTTGGAATAATAGTTTCTTTCTATTTTCACAATAAATTTGTATGAACAAAGTTAATGACTTGTTCAGTACCATACAGGCAGCTTTATAATGTCTTGCCTTTTAATTTAGAATATAGTTCACTAATTGGAACACTACAACCAAGTCTGATATATTCTCCAAATAAAGCATATTTAGAGCATAAGATGTGAATTGTGCTATAAATAGATTATCTTTGTGGTTTAGAAATTTCTTAACTTAAAAGGCCTTTTTATTTCAGAGACAAAAACAATATATGTCAGTACTGGGAATTTGGAAATGATGGTTCTATCCATTCTAAGGTGTGTATGTTTAAATATATATTTAAATACTATATTAATACAAGCTATTTATTCTTGCCTGGAATCCATCAATGTATATATAAGGCATTATTGAAAGTCTGTTTCATGAATAATTGAAATGTTATTTTTACTTCCGAATTTTTTTTAAACTTTTGCATGTTCTCTACTTGGCTTCTAAGAATATCTTAAAATCATTTTATTAAAATATTCCTCATAAACTTCTGAAACCTGATATTTTCACTTTATTGATAATATTTTCCAGTGGTGGATTTTATTTTGTTTCTTTAATCTGCTTATGGTATCTATTTAAATTTTCAAATCCAATTTTATCTAAAATTATGTGATTTGATCTTTATGAAAAAATGTATTCCTGAGCAAACTGTAAGCTTATTGTAAGACACGAGAAAGAAAAAGAGGAATAGAAATCATATGCAATGTCCAACTTTCCATTTCTTAACTCCAACTGAAATCAGTTTTGGAGATTGTCTGTACCCTAAAGTAAGTGTGTGTGTGTGTGTGTGTGTCTGTGTGTGTACCTTTATATATATATATTTATGGGCAGGCATAGGCCAAACTATGGTACATAGTGCAACACAATGTATGAATAAAACATATACTATTAAAATTATAGCTAATAGTTTTTGAACATGAAGTGATCTATCAAATCCTATTTATACCCAGACGTTCCTTATAGTTATCTTAACTGAACAAAATTTTGCAACTAACAGAAATAGTGACCTGGGTATTTCATCTATGGTATAATGGAAAACTCAACAAAACCTGCAGTGTAGATTTGATCTTTATACCTTCTGTGTAAGGACAAATGCAATCTTGAAAAATCTCAACATGGTTCACCCTTCAGAATCATTGATGGAGAAGCATTAAGGTTGGCAAATGAATTTGCTGTTCTGAAAGAGAAAAGAGGACATTATATGTGTAACTATGAATATGATAAGTTCCATTCCAAAAATTACTCTTACGATGGACAGAAACTCTGTACAAGTATTGTGTTTATGTGTATGTAGGCTGGAAACCAAACTGTAAAAAAGAGGGCATCCCCCATAATATAAATAATAATTTCTGATTAGAACTAATTGTCTTAACATAAAATTCTGTATGTAAAAAAAAGATTGATCTCTGATCTGCATAATTCAACCATTTTCTGTTATACACATAACACTCAACACAAAGAAACCTGTTAAGTACATACACACAAATAACCTTCCCCAATAGACAGAAAAAAAGGAAAAATCAGGTTGGAGTGGTGGTGAGAAGAATGAATTATTTCACTGGAAAGAGAAAAGCACGGACAAAATTAGATGAAGTTGTGGCAAGGGGAAGAAAAAGAAAAGGGAACCCTGGTGTTAAAAAAAGTTCACCTTTACTGAACAAACAGTCTCTTTTAAACCATTGGCTAATCTTGAAGAGATCCATGTTTTTCAATGACAGTGTGTGTTGCAAATAAATGGCTAGGTCAGTGTTGGCGAACCTTTTCGGCTCCGAGTGCCAAAATGGGAGTGTGCGCAGGGGGGGGGGGAGTGCCAAAAACTGGAAGAGCAGTTCCCCAACGTGTATGCACATGTTGGAAAGCTGAGCTTCCGGTTTCTGGCATTTACATGCACGCCGGTCACCTGGTCTTCCGATTTCTGGAGTGCATGCACATGCCAACCCCAGCTTGCCAGCACACATGTGCATGCTGGAACCCAAAAGAGCAACAGATGTCAGCTGGCCTGCCCAAAGAGATGGCTCTGCGTGCCACTTTTGGCATGCGTGCCATAGGTTCACCGACACGGGGCTAGGTTATAAAGGTTCTGCAGGAGAAGTGAAAACAGGCAAGATGGTGCTTATAGCATCATGATCAAATACGTTTGTGTGTGTGCCCAAATAGACACACACAGAGGGAGGGAGAGAGAGAGAAAGAGTGGTTAGGGTTTGATCATGATTCTGTAAGCACCATCTTGCCTGTTTTCTTGCACAACCTTTGTAATCTAGGCATTTATTTGCTTTCATTTGCTTATCTAGTCTTCTCAGTGAAGATGATTTCCCTAATTCACAGGAATTCCTAGTCAGTGATTATAAGATTATGCTCTCTATTATAAACCCATCCCATATCTCAAAACTTTCCTGTGTTTTGTATAACCCACACAAGAGATAAGGGGTATTGTGGGATCATGCAATCGAAAACCTCTGAGCAGACTTTAGCACTTAGAAAGTGCTTTAATTGGTTTTATTTGTACTGAGTAATGTGTCATGAAGTCATTGATTGTCCTCAGGGTTATTGCTACTGATCCAGAGAACAGGGCTAGGAATTCTAAATTTTTAAATTTTCTAGTATTTTATTTATAGGCATTCACAGCAGGAGCAAGGGAGGCAATTGATGAAACATGCTTTGTGATACTGCTAATGCAGACTCTATCCCTTATGTACTTGCATGTGAAAGAAGTGTGAATGGGAAATTTCTAACCTGGAATGTAGAAGGAATATAAATCTGAAGGGGAGTATTCTGATCTTGCCTAGTAGTTTGACCAATACATGTATGGAATGTGAAAAGGCCTAAAATCTATGTCAGACTGTCTGAATCCGAGTCATTTGTAGATGCATATGAAAGTAGGAATTCATATGTTGTGATAGTTATATGTTATGTTCCAATGAATAATATTGAAAGAACCTAAAATGAGCATTAAGAAAATTATTCATTAAAAAAAATCTATGGCAGAAAAGAAGAAACCCGAATAATAAAATAAAAAACCTAAATGACAACAGAAAAATCAGGAACATAAACTTAATTTAGAAGTAGTTTATTGACAAATAGTGCTGCAATAAAGTACAAAGGCGAGCAGAGAACCAGCTGCACAGTTGCACATCAGCTTTAAAAAGTAACAGGGCAGTGAAGGTCTGTTTGAAAGCTGAGTGCAGCATAGGCAATTTAGAGTTCAATTGACAGCCAAGCCATATAACACAAATGCAGCACAGGTTCATAAAAAGGGAACTGTAGTGACAGAAAGATACTATAAATGTGGTCCATGACAATCCAGGAATCACTCTGAGGGTTCTTTGCTTTCCAAGGACTGGACAAGTTGCAGCATAACAAACCTGTAAACAATGCTTTATTTCACAATGCTTTCCCACAATAGACTGTTGCTTTCCACCCTTCTAGGACTTTTCAAGTTGCCATGTAAATGTGCCTTAAATACTTGAGTCCTTGAATACTAAAGATAAAGCTTTAGTATTCTAGCACATATGTGCTAGTCGTTCCCGACTCTAGAGTGCGGTGCTCATCTCCATTTTAAAGCCAAAGAGCCAGCGCTGTCCAAAGACGTCTCTGTGGTCATGTGGCTGGCATGACTAAATGCCGAACATGCACGGAACACTCTTATCTTCCCACCAAAGGTGGTCCCTATTTTTATACTTGCATTTTTTACATCCTTTCAAACTGCTAGCTCAGCAGAAGCTGGGACAGGTAATGGGAGCTCACTCCATTATGTGCCACTAGGAATTCTAATTGCTGAACTGCTGACCCTTCTGATCGACAAACTCAATGTGTTAGCCACTGAGCCACCGCATCCTTGAATACTTACTTTAAGCAAAAGTCTGTAAAGTGGCATATAGCCTTCACCTCCTTCCAAAAGATAATACACTAGTTGGGTTGCACTATCTTAGTGTGGTTGTTCCTCTTCTAGTTGCTACCAAGCTCTCAGCAAAACTCCAAGTAGGATTCCCACCAGGTTATGTCATTCATCATAGTTTGTAGTCCTGACAGTAGACTTTTGCCTCCTTGTAATAGATACCAAATTCCAGAATTCACCTCTATTTCCCCATCTTCATGTCTTTACATATTTCTTCCTATCCTTCTTCATTCTGCTTCTATAAGCTAGGGGTCTGGGTGGGATGAGGATATCTCTGGATGTGGCCCATCCTTGAAAATATCAGAGCATGCCTTAATAATTTATTACAGATAGCTGGATTGCTGGAATGGATGCTTTTGAGTAAAATAGCGAGTGGCTGAATTAATGTATGAAGGAAATGGGGTAGGAAGCATTTCTGCCTGGCTGCAGCTATTTTTCCCCAACTGCAGATAGCAACTTCCAACTTCACCCCCTCTCAATCACACACCAGAGAAGTTATCCAGCCAGTCTGGATCAAAGAACAGAGAGTCAAGGAGCAGAGCAAGAAACAAAAACACAAGAACACAGCTCTGAGCTTAGTGAGCTGTTTCCAACAGAGAGGCATTGCTAGTGGCAGTTCTTAAATGATGCAGGTAAGGTTCAGTTAGACACGGACATCTTTGATTCCCAAGGAGCTTTCCTAATTTGCCTTTGCTTGGCTCTCTGACACTGCCAACATGTCCTAAGGCTGGGAGTCCTGTCAGGATCCCACCCTTTGTCACTTGAATCCTCTCCTACCCGCTCCCTCTATTTGTCAAGACAGCCTGAGCTGGTTAATTGAGGTTGATAGTTCAGCCTCCTCAGTCCATAACATAAAGAAACATATAATGTAAGTGAACACAAGTCTGGCTATGATTAGACTTGGCAGGACAAACTGCAGGTAAAACTCAAAGGAGTGAAATGATCAACAAAGGAACAAAACAAAGAAAATCATCTTTATTAAAGAATAAAGAAATAAAGTGCTCAACTCAAAAGATTTTTTTTCAGCATTTGCATCCTGGACAAAAGCATGAAAAATACCAGTAACTATTCTGCTATATTACACAACAGGAGGAACTAAATAATTTTATTAAGGAAGCTAGGAAATAATGTAAGGTGATTTGATTACCAGAGCTGGTATGACCCCTGCCTTTGACTTTCACACTGGTGTGTGTGTGTGTGTGTGTGTGTGTGTGTCTGTCTGTCTGTCTGTGTGTGTGTGTGTGTGTAATCAGCAGATGCCTTAAAGGCCTTCTGTAATTCTGCTGCAACAATTGCAAACGTACTTGCCATGAAGATGATACCAATAAAGGAACAAACACTCTACTTCGAGGAAAAAAAATAAAAAACTGTACTATTTTAGAGGATTAGATACTTCACTGAGGACTGTAGTGTTTTATTTATCTAAAACAAACACCATATGAACCATAGTGGAGGAGTAAGGTGCACCATGGAAGTTCAGCAATAATTTGGCTTCCTGTGGCAAGACAGGAATGAAAAACCAAAAGAATTTAAGCTTGAGTTCACAAAATGTCAGAGAAATCGGAGAAGTCTAAGGTATAGCTGAAAGGGAAAGGAAAGTCAGTTATTCTTGCTGAAACAAGCTAGAATTCTTTTAGTGTTTCCTGCCTCAGCAGACAGAAAAAATTTATAAGATGGTAATATTCATATATACACATGCACTAAAAGAAAGTACATTTGCATAGGCATCATTTCACTTAGGAATAGAAAAAAAAATCTTCCCTTTGAAGCTTGGAAACTCAGTTGAGTTACCAAAAAAGCAGAATAACAAAGCCTCCTTAACAAAACCTACCAAAAACAAATTAGAAATTAAACAAAACTTGATAGAAGAGCGGGGTGCCTATTGTCTTAAATGTCTTAGTACAAATTCATAGTTCTGGAAACATTAACTTAGGGCAGTGTTTTTCAACCTTTTTTGTGCAAAGGCACATTTTTTTCATGAAAAAAATCACGAGGCACACCACCATTAGAAAATGTTAAAAAAATTTAACTCTGTGCCTATATTGACTATATATAAAGTAATTTTCCCACGGCACACCTTACACTATGTCACGGCACACTAGTGTGCCGCGGCACAGTGGTTGAAAAACACTGACTTAGGGAATAGTTCTTTGTTACTTCTGTAATTATGTACCAGGACCCAGAAATCAGTAATGTAAAAGGGAAGAGTTGAGGGAAGGTGTTTAGCCATATTTCCTTTTTTCTTATCATATCTTTAATTTCTTTTGCTTATAAGTTCTTTAAGAAATCTCATTGAGATATTAATGAAATAAGCTGTCTCATGCTAGTGTTATTTTCTCAGGAGTTTTCTTGAAGTCTGGTAAACATCAAGCAGACCTCAAAATTCTCACCCATTAGAGTTGTTCACATCTTACAGATGACACCTGGCTTCTGTGGAGGAGCTACTTCAATGCAACAGTAGCACTTGAAATGGCTTCTTCCTGGATGCTGGCAATTGAGGTATCATCTCTTGACCATTCGATTTTGGGGAATCAGTGCAAAACTTATCCAATGAATGCCAACAAGTGGAGAGGATCCAAACTACCATTTTATTTTTCAAAGCTAGTGGGTTACAATCAGTTACTGGTCTCTTATACCCAGTTGAGCTAACAGCAAAGAGTCACAAGGTTATATAGATCTTATGTAGAATTTTTAATTAAAGATAATTTGAACATATGTACTTATTAATAGGATACTCCTATTTTATAACTTTACAACTGGTAAAGAAACAAGATAATTAGAAAAAAAGACATATATTGGTCATAAATAAACACATTCTTTGAAATGGAAGATAGCAGTCTTCAAATATGACAAATATTCTAATGAGGTAATTCTTACCCCATTAAAGGAGGAGAGAAATAAGAAAATATAGCACTACATTTCCTTGAATTCACTGCCTCTTTTCAAGCTATATATTCCATAATCAATGAATCACTAAAAAGTTCAAATTAAATTTGACAGTACAGCAACAATACAGCAGTAAACATTTCATTCCTAAAGGTGACATCAAAAGAATACAGCTAAACGCATATGCTCTGCTTTTATAATGGATTCATTCTGGATTCTTATTCCAATACCTGCACATATTTTTTTAAAGGGGATGCTGCAACCATTTCTAGCTGTTTTCACTTAAAGAAATGGAAGGGCAGGACTATCAAATAAGGTTTGAAATATAGGAAAGGTGCCAGAGGTTGCCCAACTGTACTATAGCTAGTATATTGTGAATTTGACATAAATTCATCATTTCCCTCTTCTCGTAATGGGGGGTGGGATATGAAATACTGTATGTCTTTCAATATTGCATGAGTACCAATTTAATATTCTATATGTATTAAATACATAAATAATTAAAAACTTAGATTCTCTTCTAACTTTTGAAAGTTATATGCGGGAGTGAGCTGCAACCAGCTTTATTGGCTCATGAGAGGCAAATCTTCAGGAATTTTGTGAGCTAGCTGAGAGTAGAGTTGAGTTGTACCATGTCGCATATTGATCAGCTGTTTGGTGGCTCCTAACAAAGCCTGTCCATGGCAATAAATTATGCTTTTACTAGTATATCACTGGTTGTTTGTTTGCGAATTGCAGACTTGTGCAACTACTCTGCCTTTATTCCTCACTACAGGCTTACCCTGAGTTTGTCCTAACTTACCTAGAAGAGTTAAATGTAAAAGAGATGGTCCAGATCAAATGTCCAACACATGAGGTCCAGTCTGTACTTCATCAAAAGATAGATGACAACTCAGAAGACATCCCTGTTCCACTGCAGAACCAGAGAGAGGTCAGACCAACTGGCTTTTTTTTTCCACAGGAAAATCATTTGAAGAGAAATATTACAATTTAACATATATGGGTCCAGAAAAGAGACCAACAATACAAAAGCGAATACTCAATATACAAATATCGTACTTCAAAAAAAAGGATTTTCCCCATATTAAAATTATCTGATTGCTGAGTTTTAGTCAACATAAGCATTAGGATTCAGTATATGTTAATTCCACAGGTTTTAGAAAATAGTGACCACAACAGTAAGGAGAAACAACTTTCCAGACCTTTGGACGCCCATTTAATGCCTAAAGGTACCTCAGGCGAGAATTGCCAGCTGACAGTAGCATTGGTGAGGAAACTAGAAGAGAAACATCCTAAGGCCTCAGCTCAAAGGTAAGCTAGTGACAGAGTTGATATTTATTGTTCAATGACATTAGATGTTTTCCTTCAGTTTTATGTAAGATTGATTTCCTGGATCTTAGTGAAATATCTCAAAAGCCCTCTGGCTTGCAAGAAGAAATGGAGTTTTAACCAAATCTAATGGAAGGGGGAGGAAGGAGGTGACATTTATGCAGGTTTTTTAAAAAAAGATTGATGTCTACACTTATCACTGAGGACAAAGTATCATTACGTATTATGCATGAATTGTAGCATAACCCCATAAAGTGCATAATTTATGGTACTTAATTATCATTTATTAATTCTACATATGTGAAATAAGAGTTTTCTAGATTCATATAAATAAATTGTTGCAAATTCTCTAGGTGTCTTAAATGGAGGTTATATTGACCATTGTAAGAAGATAACACTTATACATTTAATACAGATTTGCAATGAAATTACTAAAATGCATTAAAAGGGAAAATAAAAAAATACAATTAATAAAAATATTTACATCTTTCAATTCTCATTTTAACTATATAAAATAGTACTGAATGCTACAATTCTATTTTTTTTACATATTCATTTCTTAGTTTTCATAATAAACTTATGGAACCTATTTAGGGGTTGCTAGTTTTATATTACATAAATATAAATTTTGCTGAAATAAGCCCAGCATTACATTATGTTTTTCCTGCCTTTCTTCATAACGTATATCAGCTTTGAAGTGTTCAAGACTCAAGTGAAGAATTTTATAGTTCTGTAGATATTTATACGAAAATCAGTACCGCTATCTCACTTCTCAGAGAGGATCTTGTATTATAGCATTTCTGTTTCTTTTCAGCTATTCATCAGCTTTTGAGCATGCTTTGTGCAATAATGTCCTGAATACCTGCTAGTTTACATTGTGTTATTTATAGCTGGATTATTGCAATCTACATTACGCAGGGCTGGTCTTGAAGACTATCAGAAACTGCAGCTGGGCCAGAATGCAGCAGCATAGTAATTCTGATACTCACAGTTTGCGCAAGTTGTGCGCTATTGTTCTGTGAGCTGCACAGTCTTTCGCTTGGATTCTAGGTGCAGTTCAAGGAGTGGTTATCACCTTTAAAATTCTACATGGCAGAGGACCAGATTATTTGTGGAACTGCATTTGCCCAAGTCTTTGGAATAGTTTCCCATCTAAGATCTGAGGCCTCTACCCTTTTAGCCATTCAGAAGGGCGTGAAGACCTAGCTGTTCCCCCCAAGCACTGGTCTAGGATGGGGCTAAGTCATGAGGCTAGTGCCTGGTTTTATTCCTGTTTGATTTGTTTTATTCATCTTTTTATTGGTTGTTGTGAGCCACCTGGGATTGCTTTTTGAGGTAGACAAGCATATAAATCCTTTTAATACATAAAATATATATTTAATATATAAATAAATTTAGTTTTAATCATTTAATTTTTAATGGGCCAACAGTATGGCAAATTTCATGCCAGTCTTAAAGGCAGACACAGGCTATACTGTGTTACATGTTCTTCAATGATTCTGGCACTAGATAGCCTTCTGTTCTAGGAAAAACCTTCTTGATAGGTAGAGTTTGCCAAACTTTGATCTATACTTCTTACCATTTTCTCCTGGTCAAATTGCATTTCTCCTATAATTAGATACTATATATTAGGTATTATATATGACTGAGGCCAACTGTGATTAAAACAGTTCTGGGATGTTCTGGACCTGTATTTAGAATTCTGATTAGAACCTGATTTTGAGAGTGTTTTGGAGCAGCTTTGGCTTTAATCCAGGACTGAAATCCGGCCAGGGGTAACAGATTAAAAGTTGCGGAGGTAAGTAGAAGAAGAAACTCTTATTATCCCAAGAGCCACTTCTGATTCATTACCTCCAAGCAATATTCCTGTAATATCTTAAATTTTTCATTTAACGAATCAGTGGATTCACTAGGTTTTGTAGAAAAAGGTCCCCAACCCCTGGACCGCAGCTCACTACTGTGCCATGGCCTATTTGGAATTGGGCCACGTGAATGGCTAGACAAAGCATATGCATGTATGCAGCTCAACTTATATGAGCAGTGGGCCGGCGGGGACTTGCACAAGTCGACCTGCATGCATGCTAGCCCACTACTCACGCAAGGGATGCGTGCATGAATGCATGCATACCAGCCCACTGTTCATGCAGCTTAGTTCCTCTCTCTCCACCCCCAGCTCGGCCACCAAGCCGCAAAGATTGGGAACCACTATTTTAGAAGATGCATCTGTATTATTTTTCTATATTTTAATATAATCCAGATTAATAATATGATTCACTCTAACATATTTTTGAAAATCTCTGAGTAATATAATTAATAAAAAATAGGATCCAAAATGAATTAGTATGGAAAAGGAAAATATTCTCCTGTTGTATTATTTCTTCTGTAATAACAATGGGTAAAAAGTGATACTGTAATACTACCCTGTTTCCCCGAAAATAAGACCCCCCCGATAATAAGACCAATTGGTCTTTTGAGCACATGTGCTAAAATAAATTCTCCCCCAAAATAAGCCCTCCCCCCAAAATATTGCAACACAGCAACAGCCATAAGGTGACCACACTTGCTGAGAAAATAACGCTACCCCGAAAATAAGGCCAAGCACTTATTTCGGGGGTAAAAAGAAAATAAGAGTCTATTATTTTCACAGAAAAACAGTAAATATGAAAATGTTCTGTTTGTTCTTGTTTACAAAGAGATGGGAGGCAATATAAAGCTTTTTCTTATTATTCCAATTTTATGCTGGCAAGGATTCTGCTATAAGGGATGGAACGTATTTTTCATGACTGTCAGCACTTTGTCTTTAATCAAAATGACCTTATACAGTATGTTGTTAAGTGCAACTGTTCTTGAACAACAGGCATTTCCCACGCCTTTCTATTTCAGCCCCTTATGTCAATAAAAGGCACAATCAGGGAACTTTTTGAAAGGGGGAAGTTCTAATGTGAGGAGACAAACAGCAGAAAACTTTTCAGAGAAGTTTCATGCCAAATCATACAATATTTCAGAAAGTTCCTTGATCTTCAAGAACTGTTTTTAGGTTCCAAGAAGGTGCCATAGAAATAGCATTAATGCCCATTGATTTTTATCTGAAAAGTATATTCATCCAATGTGTAAGTTATTTGTTGTACTTGTTGCAATCTACTTAAAAGGAGCACAGGAGATGACTCCAAATAACTTAAAGCATATTAAGAACAAGGCATAAGATTTATAAGATATATTTTCTAATTAAAAGAAAGCTTTTGTTATTTTTTTAAATTATGTTGTTACAGATTGGACATGAACACAATTTTCTAACAGATTTATTCTTTAAAAATTATTATTAATAATTTCATTAACTTGCCCTCAGTGTCATCCACATTTTTTGTTTCACTGATTTTGGTAAAATTGGCCACCTACAGTATCTACTGCACTGTATTCCCACTGGGTAAACAAATTCCTGTAATTTAAATTTAACTAAAAGCACTTTTTTTGCAGTATTGCTTTGCTCTTTAAACTATAGCATATAGATGTTTGTGTTTTAATATTTTTTTCAACATCATACTTTATTTTCTTCTGTGAGGAATTCATGACAGATTCTTTTGACTAAAAATCTAAGGTTTTCCTCATGATTTATTTGCCATCTAAATGTTCTAAAGGTTAAAGCTTTGAATTGGGGACAAATTAGCTTTCATTACATGCATTTTGACAAAATTATTTAGTTCTCTGTTTGAGCTAGATAATTCAAATCCATTTTTCCTCTCCCTATCTCAGGATCACAGAAAAACTAATTCAAGGTGTGTATCATTTTTTTCTCCTGACAATGTGAGGATGCAGTTGTTTGCATTATTATATTAAATTGAGCAACTTACCTTTATTTAAATTGAATAGATGTTGTGGAGGGAGAACTGTAGCAGCCAACAAAGCATGGTGACCCAGCTTGTCACCCAGTGACCTGTGAGAAGGAAATAATCAACTGTGAGTAGCTGTCATCTTAACTGATTCTGACAGTTTGGCTCTGGGCACATCTGTGCTAGTTGCATGGAAAGGCCTTTGTTGTTTTCCCACTAGTGACTTTGCTGACTGCTGTAGGGGTTACTTGCTGCCCTACTCCTACTCTTCCCTCCCCTTCAGGAGGGAAAGCAGCTGCCAGTGATGGGATTGACATTTCTTTCAATGATTTACTTGGCATTTATTTAATTATAAAGTACAAGTTTATATAGGATATTAGACCTTTGCAGGGCATTCTAAGTGAAATTAGGATCCTTCTTGGATTGTACTGTTCCAGTCAAAAAATTGAATATTTTTAAAATTTGCATAGAAAATAGTGAGCTGATGGTCTGTCCATTTTATAAAAATATGTCAAATGTTTATCTCAATATTTTAATATTGTTAACTGTTTACAGTGATTAATATTCCTAAATTTCCTTTAGTCAGCTAAAGTTACCATTTTGTCTCATTGCTTTAATTATACTTGCCTTTGCTTATTTCAATATCATAGTTTCTGCAATGGAAAGTAAATTAATTATAAATAAGGGTTTGTTTTCCTTTTCCTTCAGGACGCATACATGCTAAGACCTTTTACCTGAATATATGCAAAGTTCTTTTAACCTCTTGGTTAAAAGCACATAATAAGGTAGAAGAGCAAAAGAAAATAAATGTATCATTTGGCATGCAAACTTTGTATGTGCACTTTTCTTTATAGGAACACAAACTGTTGTTTACAATGGTTAAAACTGGATTACACTCATTAGTTAAGGAGATTTGCATTCATGTGATCTCTTCTACTTATTACCACAGATGCCTCCTGGATCTGCTTTAGAGATCCTCCAAGCTTTCAGAACAGATGTGGGGGGAGGACTGAAAGGGAAGGGAAATCTGTTAGACCAGCATTTTATTTTTATTGGCAGATAGCCAGTATTGGATGCAACCCAGTCTTAATTGCTCTTCCTTAGTGATAATTTGTTCTGGAATAAAGCAGATGTTTTTCTTCCTTCATGGAATAAAATAAATCTGGGGCTGTAATGAGAGAAAAAGTATAACCATGATTCTTTGTTTGCAGACATATTGTAATCTTTCATGCCAATTTTGAGAAAAAAATATGAATAATTTGACCATAAGTACTGTTTATGATATAAATGATGGAATGGAGCAATCCATTTATCAGTAATATATGTATTATCCACTTATGAAAATGACAATTTTATGAAAGCTAACGTTCTTTTTACAGAAATGTCTAAGGAATAAAGTAGATAAGATTTTATATTTAAATAGAAAAAAGGGAGGATTTTCTTAATTTCAAGCAGAATATTAATATTTTACATAAATAAATGCACACTTTATTATTGAAAGGTCTTTTTTCAGTTTGGCGACGATCCTAGTTCATACTATCCTAAGGGAGAATGGAACCTTATTAGTTTTGGGAGATCTCTCAAATGTTTCAGGTTTATTAACCACAGTAATCCTAAATAGATGCTAACTGGGGACTGGAACAACTATGCTATGCTCTGCTATGCCATCCTGGTGTCATTCCTTAGGTACATGGCCTATTCTAGAATATAATCTAGATAAAATGGGATTATCATTTTGCTGTGGCAGCAGATTCTTAAGTATCCACACCATCCCCTATGCTTTTAATATTTACATTAAGCTTATGAGAAAGTTATCTTGTGAGTGGGACTGAGATAGCAATATGTGAATGACATTGAGTTCTAATTTTTTTTCGCTACATCAAGTTCAGTCCTAGGATGTTGTTACCAGTGCTAATAGATGAGTGATGACTCAGTCAGGATCCAGATTTCGGAGTGAGACTGTTTGGTTCAACTGTCTGCATGAATTATAGTCAACTTGTTTGAAGAAGATTGCCCACCTTTTATAACATCAGAATCATAGCTTTGCTCTTGATACCACACTCTTTTAGAGGTACAGGTTTTCTCAGTAGTTCATTGCACTTTTTAACAATATCGGCTGATATACCAGTTTCGAACATTCAATTATTCACGTTTTGGTAACTCCCTATTTTGGTTATTGCAGTCATTGTAAGCGGAGGTGGTTTGGAAATATTATATAATCCAGAACAGACAGTCAAGTTGTTAATCAGAGCTTTAGCCTTATTATAATATTTCACATATATTTTACTTCCAATTAATTTCACCATTGTAAAGGTAGGAAAAATGACTTTTGGAAACAGGAAGGAGAGTCACAGATGGGACAACCAGCATGTAAAAAGTATCTCAGGCCACAGAAGGGGGGGGGGGTGACCAGTTTGTAATAAGTGAATAAGTGTTAGGCAGAAAATAAGAAGGAAAGTGGAAAATTGGATTTTATTTCCTAAGAGGTGGGAAAGAGAGACATATTTTTCATGAAAAAAAATTGCAATCAATAGCTCTGCAAAGTTTGAAAATAGTGGAAGAGTTGAATATGGATAAACAGCCCCTTTATGTTCCCAAAGAGAAATCTGCATATATTGAGAGGGGCCTATTCAGAAAGAAGCTGCTTCATTTATGCTCATCAATGGTGTAACTACCATTGAGTAACCTTGCCAGTGATTGCTTAGCATATTGGCACATCATCCTACATCCAACTGGCTTCTTGTTCTCCCTGCGGCTCTTCATGGTGACACAAAGCCCAAATCTATGGAGCCTGTTCCAGGCAAAGTGGGAAATTAAATGGGTCTTTGATGTGCACCACAACACAGAAGGACAGCAGATATTCCATTGCAGTGAACACTCCTGGAAAAACTTTGCAAGATACCAGAATGTATATCATATGCATTAGACTAACGCTTGGAATGTTGGATTGCAGTCACTAAAACAAGCAAAATGAAGTGCTTCTCTAGAGCACTCTCAAAAATTTGTAAGATGTCAGAAGTTATTACAATATCATGTATAATAGACATTATACTAAATCTAGATTGTTGGATACCAGATTACCTGATAAAGTGGGAAGAATGCAGAGAAGACTAAAGTTAGGGACTTTATAAGAAATTTTCTAGAATGAAATTAAATTTCAACATGGGAAGACTCAAGTTCAGGTTTACCCCAGCCATGAAATTTACTCAATGACTTTCAGCTACTCAGTCTATCTCAGCCCAGCCCATTTCCTTGACTTCTTTTTGGAGGGGTGAAAATGAAAATATCAAGAACTAACTATATATTTGCAGGGTAAAAGCATCATGCCATTGTATCACAAGCTCTATTCTCTTGTACATGTGTGTGACATCACCTCACAGATAGCTTGCTTCACAGTTGTGCAACACTAATCTTACAATTTGACCTCTCTTGACCCCCTCCCCTTTCATATGCCTCTGACTATATACTTCATTGAACTCCTGGGGGAAAAAGATATTATATTTATATAAAGATATTATATTATATTTATTAATTATAAATATAATTAATAAAAAGAAATGGTCTTTCTTTAATAATTGGTAGAAGAAATATGTATTTTTTTAAAAAAATGTATCTTATTGGCCTTTGTCCCAGATTTATAAGTACTTGTTAACTTAAATTGAACTTTGTTGCTGACTGCCAGCTTGCACTCAGCATGTGAATGTGTTTGCACAGGCATGTGCACAGGTGGATGTGTGCACGCTCAGCAAATGTACCTCCAACCCTGATGGCTCACAGTGGAAAGGTTCTAGCCTGTAGCGAAGCTATTTGGAGAGAACAAAATGCATTCACATACAAGCAGCCACTAACAAGTTCCGAACAAATGTAACCATCTTTTTTCTTTTGCTAATATAATGTCCCTGTTTTGTTTCATTCTGATTTTCAGGGATAATAATAATGTGACTGATGTATGTATTCCTAGAAGAAGTAACTTTTTCAAGAGCATATTGCTAGTTCTGGTTCCATTTATTAATGGAATGGAGAGGAAATTCTTAATAATCCCTACAGTCCTTGGACTCTTTCCAACTGGGTTACAGTTTTATAGGAATAAAAATCTAACCAATGGATTGAAGAAGGAATATAGTACTCCTTCATAGCAATAAATAACAAATATGGAATTAGAAATGGAATATTTCTGATAAATGACTTTGTTCTTTAAAGGTCTATTAAAATAGTAATTTTAATAGTAATTAAATTAGTAATATTTTTTTCTTAGCCATCTTAAATGTACATGATGTTGACTTAATATTGTTAAATTTAAAATTAATATATTTATTTCATTCTGCTTTTCTGTTGCTCTAAATAAAATCTCTGCAAAGCATTACTGACGAAATGTAAAACAATATTTACATAAAACCATTAAAAGGGAATGGTTCTACCAGTCCTGAAGAAGAACTGGTCCACCACCTTTTCAAAAAACCATTGCTAGGTCCAATGGAGTCGGACAATTTTCACCCACAATAGTAACAGCAATAGCACTTAGACTTGTATACCACTTCTTAGTGCTTTATAGCTCTCTTTAAGTGGTTTACAGAGTCAGTATATTGCCCCCAACAATCTGTTTAACATGTGGTTAAAGCTGCATCCATCAACACAGAATTAAGTACCATTAGTAGGCTACTGAATCAGCTGTATATTTCTGTTGTTAGCCAGGAAAATGATGCTGTCTCTGTCTTTTCTCAGTATCTGGAGGCTTTAGATGTTAGGGTAAAAATAGACTTCATCTTAAAGTAACACTGGCAAGACAGGGTCTTAGTGCAATTTGTGGTCCTCCTGAATCAACAACTCCTGCTTGAGAAGTTGACAAGCAACTAGAACCTGGAAGGCTTTTGCACAGTTCCATCTTCTGTGCCAATTGTACTGTTTTTTGAATATGTAGACTAGACCAGGAAATCAACACAGGAAGGCTAAAACTATTTTTATGAGAATGGCTATCATAACAGAATGCATGTAGTCCTTGATTTACAACCATTCATTTAGTTCACAGTTATAATGAGAATGAAAAAAATGACATGACTGTTTTTCACCTGTATGACAGCATTCCCACAGTCATGTGATCAACATTTGGGTGCTTGGCCATATTTATGCAATGCCCTGGGATCATGTGATCACCTTTTGTGTCCTTCTGACAAATAAAGTCAGTGGGGAAGCTAAAATCATCTAACAAGTGTGTTACTAACTTAACAACTGCAATGATTCACTTAACAATTATGGCAAGTAAAGTCAAAAAATGGAGCAGAATTCACTTAATACCTGTCTTGCTTAGCAATGGAAATTTTGGGCTCAATTGTGGTAATAGGTCAAGGACTACCTGATCACACTATACCTCAAGTCTGATCACACTATACCTCCTCCTTTTTTTTATTCCAGTAAATTAGAGAGGTGTCTGCCTGAGCTGCTTCCAAATATTCTCTTCTTGTTTTGGACTTAAAAACATAGTTTGACCTGGGTAGTGGTTATATTTTCCATCAAGATCATTTTTCTTACTTTTGACAAGAGGTTGTGGTCATAGTCATTCATACTTTTATCGCCTCTTAATTGGATTGTGCTGATGAATCTGGAAGTTGGAACTCTTGTCCAGAATGCAGTCTACAAGTTGTAATGGGTGCATCTTGTGCTATACCCAGAAAGATTCACAACTCCCCAAGTTGTGAATACTCCCAGTAGGCTTCTGGTTGCAATTCAATGTGCTGGTTATCATTAATAGAGGTCTACATGGTATAGGCCTGGGTTACTTTGGGGATGACCTATCCCTGATTATTTTTGCCTACCCTACTAAGGTGGCATTCTCAGATCCTCTGTCTAAATCAGTGTCATCTAAAAGACCTAAGAGATTGGCTTTCAGTTTTGCTGCTCTTGTCTGTTGGAATGAGCTTTTCTGAAGGTTTGGATAATGTTGAACTCTTTGCCTTTTATAGAGACATAAAGACCTGAATTAGTTCAGGAAGGTATTTGTGCCTATTCTGCTGAGTGAATACTTGTTCTGCCCACTGGGCTGTACATATTTATACCATTGTGGTTTGTTATATTAGTTTTATATTATTTTTTGTTTAGTGCTAACTGTTCTTGATTTGTATTGATGCATAAAATAACTAATTAGAAATTAGAAAATATTACACATTTCTTAAATTAAATTAAATATTGTAAAAAGAACACATAACCTTAATCTGTAACATATGGTAACAGCATCCAAATTAAGACCCAAAAGCCAGCTAAAAGATTATTTCCACCTTTCTCTTAAACGCTAACAGTGAAAAAACCAAAGTTTTTCATAAGAGTGGGGATCTTCAACATGTATTTGTGTATTGTGTATTTGACATACTGGAGGGGCTGGGCATTGTCTACTGGGAGCAGATAGTCCCAAAGGACATCTGGTCTCAAGCCATGAAGGACATTCTATGTAATGTCTAGAACTTCAATTTTTTAAATAGAATTTAGAAATTTCATTTCATATCACTCAGAATTAGTAGATTGGCGGTGACTACAAGCCTGAAAATAAAATAAAATAATAATATAGTATATAAAAAGCACTTGTAAATCTATAGAAAAAGTGTGCAATTATCAAAGAAGAGGAACAATTTTGCTTAATTGGATTTAGCCAGTCAGCACATGGACAAGTAAATTGAATTGACATTTTTGAATAATCTTTAAAGGCAAGCCCCAGCAACAGCATATTATAATAGTCAAACTGCGAGGTGATTAGAGCCCAAATTACTGTAGCCAAACTATCTGGCGCCAAGCACAACTGTATCTGGTGCACCATCCAAACCTGGGCAAAGGTTTAACTAGCCACCCCACTATATGGTTCATACAATATATGGCTCATATAATTAATCTATTAAGTTTGAGATAATATGCTATGCCACCTCTAACATGAAATAAAAATTAATTATTGAACTATACCTAATTATGAATTTAATTAATTGTTATTTCTCAATTAAATATTTGAATTAAAATGCAAAGTAAATATCAGTCAGCCCTCTCAGGTAAGCCAGATAAACCAGACAGGAAGCATGACCAGATGAGCTCATTGTACTTTATTGTAAGGCTGTATTAACAGATTTTTTCCAGTCTTAAAATACAAATCTCTTGCCATCACTTTTAATAGTCTGATCCATTAGGGCAGGTCCTTCCTAAATTTATTTCTCTAACTATTAAGCCACTGAAGAGTCCCCTCTTTCTTGTCTGATTGTTTTCAGGCAGCATCTCTTCCCCTGTCCCTTAAGGTCATTTTCACATACCATTACAGAATACTAATATTTAACAAAAATTATATGAGATATACTAGGATACCAAATAGATTTGATGATACAGAGAAACCTAACTTTCACACTTAATTTTTTAAGAGTAACTTCTTCTTGGTAATAAGCTATAATCTTGTTTTCTTAAGCTTATAAAACCCCTGGTAAAAATAACTACATTTAGCACAGTTTCCTGTCTCAGAGGGGGAAATTTCTAGATTATTATTTTGTTTCCCCTCCTTGTAAATATATCTAATAAGCTGGCCTTCGAGTAATATCAATAAGACAATGAGGGCTTGATGGGAGTTAAATATCTCTAAACCTATGAATTGATCCGTAGGAGCCGTTTTCCACATGAGTGGCAGATTCACCAAGGCATACATCCGCAAAGAGAGGAGGTCAGGGTGCGAAGGAGGAGCAGGCTTGGCACTATCTTTCTGCACTCTCTTACTGACAGTGTCTTGCTTTGGCAAAGGAAGTGAAGCGCATAAACCATGCTCAGTGGCATTTCCAAATGCATCTCAGCTGGGGACTTGTGCTTTATTGCATCAGCAGCACACATTGAGGAGGTGGGGGTGGGGAGGAAAGACATAATTTTGTGGAAGTAGTAGATCACAATCTCCCCTCCTCCTTCAAAATCACCAGCACCACACACTAATAGCTCTAATAGATTCAGATTTTTATGCATATTTCAGTCACAGCAGTATTTCTAATGCATATGTGAAAGGGTTCTAATTTATGTCCACCAACTGTGTAGTGCCTTTCTTTTGGGTAATGTCATCATCCTAATGGTGTTTCTATTATACTCAAAGGTAGTAAATGAGGCTTATTGCAGGAAGGTAATTGATTTTTACTGAATGAAAATGTAAATAGCCATACGAAATCCTGTGAAAGACAAGCAGCCTGAAATTGTCAAAGAAATGAGCCACATACATAACTTATTGGTCCTTATATTTGTAAAAATGCCTGCTCTTCCCTCCCCAGTCAGCAAAAAGCTAATAACAACATAATTCATTTCATTTTCATTTTAAAAAAGCAATATAATGGGAGGATAGATATTATTTTGTGTTTGCTATGTTCACAGTTTGATTTATAAAATACGTATTAATTGTGTTCTGAAAGAGTAGTTCATTTTGTTAGGTTCCTCTCAATTTGGAAAGTCTGTAAATAATATTTTTGAAAGAGAGGTATTAGAATTTTTCTTCCCTGACATCTCTGTACTTTAATATAATAATCTAATAAATCTGTCCCCTAATTTGGGAAACTGGGCCTTTCTTGCTTTAGAATGATCACTGGGCATGAGAAGATTTGTTCAAACGTCAGAACTGATGTGGAATGGATGAATTACTGTTAACAGAACACATGCATTTCTCATGCTAAACTGCAGGAATCATCCATCCATTTGTAGAACTGTTTTAGATCAGGAACTAGAAACAGCTGTGATTCAGAATTGTACTCTTACAAGTTTTAGTATTTTGTCTAAATTATTAGCATTCTTGTAGTATACCTTGTCTTAATATGATCATGGTTGTTATACATATGCTTTATATAGTGATATCCAGAAGTTTTGAAAGGTGCTTTTGCTTTGTATGGGAATGTGAATTATGTATCCACAAATTAACAAGGAAATTCAAATACAATCTCTATAAATCATCTGTACTTCAGTCATGCAGAATTAACCAATAAGGACAGTCTTAAGATCATATTCAGAACATTGAGAGCAGAAGCGAGAGTTGCATTGGTAAAACCAACCCAAAAGTGTAGCATTCTTTTAATCTAAGAGAAAGCAAAGTTGAGAGCTGAAAAAGTATATTAGGGTCAAATATAGCCACAACTAAAGAATTATGATAAATGAAGAGTTTAGTCATAGATTGAATTGAAATACACCTTAGACATCATCTAGTCCAAATTTTTGTTCGGTGCAGCAATATTTTATTACATCATCTCTTATAGGTGGTCAACCCGCCTTTGTTTAAGTGTTTCCAGTAAAGGAGAGTTGGCTTCCACCTCAGACAGTCTCTTCCACTGATAAATGTTGCTATTAACATTTTTAATGTCCAACCAAAATCTACTTCACTGTAATATACAGTAAACCCCTTTTTTCTTGTCTTGAAACAACTCTGAATAAAGCTACTTGAAAACAGCTACTATGTGTCTTACTGCTGTTTTCATTCTTGTAGACTAAACATCTCCAGTTCTTCCAATTACTTTTTGCATATAAAAGCATAAGAGCAACCTGGCACAGTGGGTAGAATGCAAAATTGCAGGCTAACTCTGCCCACAAATAGGAGTTCAAGCCTGACCAGCTCAAGGATGACTCAGCCTTCCATCCTTCTGAGGTTGGTAAAATGAGGGCCCAGAATGTTGGGGGAATATGCTGACTTTGTGAACCTCTGAGAAAGTGCTGTAAAGGAATGGTATATAAGTTTAAGTGCTATTGCTATATGTTTCATTCTGAGCTGTTTCTCATCTTCTTCTTGGGACAAACTCATTTTTAAAGTTTGCCCTACAATGGGGTGCCCAGAATCAGATACAGTATTCAAAGAACTGTTCTCTTAAATATTTCGGTCAGACTAAAGATAGATCAGAGATTCAGGATTTATTGGTCAGGATAAATATAGATTTAATCTGTTTGATAAAGAATTGAATCCCTCTTCTTTGAAAATCAGTCTACAGTTTAGAATTCATTCATTATTCTTAGAACTGAATATTCAGGTACCAAAGATTGATGAGAGTACTTTCATTTATGTTTGTTTATTTGTTTATACAATTTGTTTTATTACTATGCCAGTAAATTATTAACAAAATTGATACGTTTGAAAATGAGTGTTTTAAAATTTCAATACATAGGCAGTTTTAGTTAGCCAGTAAATGAAAAAGGTGCATCATAACATCATGACACATTTTTCATTAGCCCCTGTTCTTTTATGAACATCATATTTTTTCAACAAATCTGACAGAAAATATTCACTGTACTGCAAACTGATTAGATTTCAGTATTGATGTACCATTACCTGTGCAAAATATACCACATCTAGGCTGATCTTAAAAATATTTAATGTGAAAAGTGTATGCTGGTAATATTTATATTTCAATGAACAGCAGTGTAATAGAACTAAGTGATCAATTATATTGTATGTTCTTCTTTATAATGTACTAGCTTTAAAGTCTACAAAATTAACTCACGTTAATTTATTTTTAGTTCTGTTTCTGGTGTTTTATTATCAGGACAGCATGTGGATTAATATATTTATCTGGGAAGAATTGTCACATAAATATCTCAGTACTAATATTGTCCCTTGCTTTAAAGCATTACAATGTTGGTATAATGATATTGTGCAGCTTTTGAGAACAAAGTTTTTCACATCTGCACCTTTATTAGGGAAAGGAATTATCGGGAGGAGGATAAAGGCTGTGTTTGACCTTTTCCTCCATTCTCCGCCCCTTATATAGAAGACCCATAATATTGACTCATTAGTATTCATAAGAAGTCATCAAAGTGAGATGATTTTCCTTAGAATAAATATGAATTAGAAATGCACAGTACTGATACTATGACCCCAAGTAAATGAGTTTCTTCTTGCTTTAAAAAATATGTAAGTTGCTATGTTTGAAGTTATTCATTACTATAGAATTATGATTATATTTTTCAGACAAATGTCTGTTTCAGTTTCCACATATAATTTTAAAAAGTAAATAAAGGTTACATTGAGGATGTTAGAGGTCCTGCACATATTATAAAAGATAAAGTAGATAGTAGAGAAAATTGATGCATACTTTAACACATAAATAAGGAATTTGCAAATATTTTTGTATTTTTTAAAAAATATGGTGATTATAACTTGTTCTGTTTAAAAAATAAACACAAAATATGAAAACATTTTTTATGCTGATATAATCTTCTGCTGTGAATACATATAGACTCTAACAATGGTGAAAGTAGTTGAAGTGAGTAAATAAGTAATAAAAAGCACATCAATGTACTTAAAATGAGACAGCCAGATGGCAGAGAATTGCAGTTCTTGCTGTAATTTTATCAAAATTACTATTGTCATGGCATGTTAGTTTTCATAAGAATTTGTACAGTCACTGATCTTATACAGACAAATTAATTTCAGGTTCTCTCATGTGTAGTCACATAACAGCTACACTTGAGCACGCACAAAAGAAAATTAAATAATCATAGTCGCATAAACTTGAAATGCAGCACAATTTTTAAGTTTATTATTCCATAACATCTCACTGTAAATGTTCAGTTCTCTTGTACAAAACTCAGTTTGATCTATAAAGGTATTCTCATTATATGGATTCTGCTGCATTTGATCTTCATTATAAAACTATAAAGCATTGTTTAATATAGAGAGGCTTTGGAAAGTATATGATTTTAAAGACGGCTTAAGAGTTGTACTGTTCATAAAATTTAACACTTATCTTCTCTCAAACAATTGAAATGAATTATATGAATCTAAGCCAGTTGGACCATTTAAATTTCTGACATATATGATTATATGTCTTTTGATATAAAGATGATTTGACAGTATGAAATTAAAAAAAAAATCTTATAGGAAATGTACATTTCCTCCTCCACCATCACTTTTACTAGTCCTTCTCCTTCTCCTTCCAATTCTTTGAAGCTGATATTGGAATTTTTCACATCTTATTCGGGAATGAGACACCTTGGTCACTATGGTTCTGCTGAAACTTTATGTGATGTTCAGTTCTACCCATGAAGAATCCTTTGATATTTTTCATGTACAGGATTTAAAACTAGTCTTATTTGATCTGATAGTCATAAATAGTGGCTAATGTTAAGCATCTTGGCACTGTTGGGCATTTACACGTATTTATTCAGCATTCAATTTTATGTGCATGCTTCTTAATTTCTACATGAATCTGTTTTCAAATGCCACAAGAATTTGGGGGTTGGTCATGTTCTAATTGTGTGTGTGTGTGTGTGTGTGTGTGTGTGTGTGTGTATCTGTTTCAAGAAAAAATTGTTACTATCATAAAACTTCAGTCTAGATGGCCATTACTCAGTTGACTTTGTAGACTAGATCTCATACTCTGGAAATAAACTGTCCCACATCATGTGAAGTAGGTATATACTATTCTGAGCTTTCCATCATTCTTGAGAAAATAGCCTTCATTTTTACAAGGAGGATTTCTCCTATAGCACTATTGCCTTGAGGATTGTGTTGTGTGCAATATTTATTATTTGAGAAAGTAACCAGGGTTTAACATTTCCCTTCCAGGCAGTTAACTATCAAAAAATTTTCTAGAGGAATTCTATACAAGCAGGTTCAGCAAGCTCCTGCCACAATATAAGGGTGGGAGCGCTGTGTAAGACTTGTTCTTTTATTCAGTCACTTCAGGATCAATTCACAAGATTATCTGTCAATAACAGCATCTTTGCGTTTTGTAAACTCCTCTGTAGGTAATCAATTAACCTTCAGGAACTTCTCTAATGACTTTTGCCTTCACAATACATGTCTAAAATATTGAAGTCATTGCTTCATTATTAGTTCTTCCAGTGATACGTCTGGTTGGTTTTTTTCTTTTATATTGAATGATTTGTACTTCTAAAATTATGTACTCAATTTTCTCCAGTTTAAAGGCATGAAGTTTTCTTCATTTGGAAACTTTGATGACACGAATGTGGATTTAAGGAAAGGATTTTGAAGTTTCTGGAAACAATGAAAATAGGTATATTATAGATTACAACTGAAGAGTGCAGATTTATGTTAATAGGAATGATGAGAAAGGATCTTTGGTGAAATGATAAAACAAAAAAGGTTGTGGATTTTAATCAATACACATTTGACAACATTCATTGCAAAAGAATGATTAGAGATGCATATTATTTAATGTGTATATAAAGAAAAATAACAATACAATGTAATTGAGGAAAATAAAGAACTGTTAAGATGGAGAAGGAAAATAGATTTTGATGGAAGGAAAAATTGAAGTATGTAAAAAGGGCTAAACAAGAAAGTCCCCAACAAAGTAAACAGAATTAAAAATATGTAATAAAGTGATCTGGAATGCAACTGAATTGGAAGGAGTGGTTGAAAATTTTTACAAGAATCATATTAATATGAAAGCATTCTCCTGAAAAAAGGACAAAATATTTTTAAAGTGTGCTTTGGAAGTTGTTTGGCACAAGAAAAGACAGTAATCAAGACTCAGGAAGTAAAGTTTAGTTTTATATCAAGCAAGAGGTATGAAAGCCTGATTTTTTGCTTTTAAACAAAAAAGTTTGTTGAGGAATATATGGGAAAATATTCTTCTTTGGGAGGAAAACATTATTAAATTTTATTAATCAAGATAAAGTGTATATTGAACAAAATAAGCTTAAATTATGTAATGTTTTGTATAAATATGAAGTTGAATATTGTTGCTAAATAGGAGTGATATATTGTACATAGAATTAAAGTATGAATAAAAATAGGTAAAATATTTCGCAAATGATTCTACCTTGACCAGGGAGTAAGACAAAGATCTGTGATGTTGTCTTGGTTGTTTATGAATAAATATATACGATTTAGAGATGCGTTGGATAGCGTAAGAATGTGTTTTTAAATATTTTAATAATTTCCAGCAAATATTACATAAATAGTATGATGAAATAAAGGTATAGATCTGAAAATTAAAATAACAAGGTAAATGGAGTAGATGATTGTAAGTTATAGATAAATGCCCAAAACAAACAAGAGCAAGCAGGTAAATTAATGTACCTTGGCAGAATTTTTAGTAAACATAGAGAAATGAATGAAGACATTATAAAACATGCCGTCCATAAAAGAGAGGGAGTAGGTGGGAGAAGAAGTTCTGAGACTTGATGGGGAAAGTGTTGTGCCTCAGACAATATCATTGTCTATTGTGAGAAGTGAATGAAATGTTTTAAAAAGATGATTCCTAAGCTATTTTTTCTCATTTTACCCTTTGGAACGAACTCCCTGTGGAGATTCGTACCCTCACCACCGTCCAGGCCTTCCGCACAGCCTTGAAGAACTGGCTAGCCCGTCAGGCCTGGGGACAAGGATAGTTGCCCCTCCCGAATGATGAATGTATGTTGCTTATTATTTTTATTATATGTGTCTATGTCATTGTTGTATTTCCCCTCCCTGATTTTATGTGAGCCGCCCTGAGTCCCCTCAGGGAAAAGGGCGGCCTACAAATGTTAATAAAATCTCTAAATCTCTAAATCATTTTGCTTTATAGTTGTGAGAATTGGGTGCATCAAAAGAATATTCATTCTTGTTGAAATCATGGGGAGCTGTGGAGAGATGGGATAAGGGAGATAATGGCCATTTTTTTGTGTGCTTGGTTACAGTCATGCCTCATTGCCACCAGTTTTTCTTAGTCCTGTTCTGTTGTGCAGTAGTAATCTTTCTCCTTTCATTTGGTTTGGAAAAAAAAATGAAAGAAGGTGTCAGTGCTTGTGTGTGCATATGGAGAAGGCTATGGACATGTTGCAAAGCAGCTGTGTGAGCTTTGAAAAATACAGCTTTTTAACAGTTCAAAAAGAGGCATTTCATACACACTTGCAAAGTATCCTTTTTGAACCTCTCTATTCTGCAAAGTGAATATCTAATAAACAGTAATAAACAATAAACAGAAAAAATGCTGATGAGAGAAGAGCCATCAAGACGTTCTGTGCCAGAACTTTTGAGTCCTGATTGACTCCAAGACTCTCCTCTTTGTACTCCGAGACTCCACTTTGGGCATTGGAGCCAAAGTGGAGAGGTAGACTAGTGAATCAATTTCATGCCAGCATTGCTAGAGTGGCCAGAGCTCCAGTGAGCCAACAGAACCAGGTCCTGTCACAGAAGTCAGTGAGGAACCATAGTCGTGACTGGAGGTTATGTGGATACTAGGCTGGCATTGCAGCCCTGCTGGGGCTTGTGAACCACAGATTGAGCACCATTGCATTATAGAAATATCCTTGGCTTATACTCTCCAAGAGTTCAGGAAATTTCTTAAGACTTGGTTCTTCTGCGGGGCATGTGATGAGGATGCAAGTGGAGTCTCTGTCAAGCTTTTTCCTCTGATCCTGGGATGTTGTTATAATGTGGGTAATCATGATATTTTAGTTCTACTTTTTAAAACTCATGTATTGTATATATTGTAAGACCACAGAATTTTTTAGGAGTTAAGTAACCTTATCAAATCTTATGAATAATTAAATTTGCCTTCCAGATAAGAAAAAATAATAAAATATAAATACTGATTGTCTAAATATTTAAATATTGATATTTTGTAAAGTTTTATTTTCCAAAGTTTGACCAAATCTAATGTCAATTTTTTATCTCCCTTTTTCAATCTGCGTGTTTTTTTTTGTAATCTTTTTTAAGAATATGTGGATTGTAAATGAAGCATCTAAAATTTCTACTCCTAATAAAATCTCTTTAATACAAACATTTCTCAATTAGTTTGGTTTACTTTGCAACAGAAATAAATCATTTTGATGCTATTAAATACTATTAATCTTAATATAATGTATTCAAGGTGTGGGTCTTTAAATATTATCCAGACTTTAAAAAAAAATAGTAGCCATTCATTGAAAGCTTTTGCAATTGCAAATTTATATAGTTGGTGTTTGTGATAATAATGAGATAATAATGAGAAAGGATCTGGTCAGGTTGCCTAATGGTTTGGACTAACTGGATAATTCTGCAGAAGTAGTCTGAGTAAATTTATTTTATCTTTATTTCTTTGTTTTATCTGTTTATCTACGGCCTCAGTTCCGGATTGCTGCCTCATGATATCAAGGCATGTTGCTGAAAGGGATAACTAAAAATGCCAGAGCTGAATGCCAAGTGTATATATTCCCACCAGAGTCATCCAAGGTATAAAGATCAATTGCCTAGCTCAGAATTCCCCAACGTTTCCAGTTTTCCAGACTGGTGGGGGGGGGATGGTTCTGTGTGAGTGGCCAGCAAGCACATGGACTTGCCGCTCAAGCAAATGGAATGCGTATGGACATGCTTGTCCACTGCTCACGCAAGTGGGGATGTGCGTACATGCACGTGCTTGCCTGCTGTTTCCGCAGCCTGGTTGCAAACACCTCACAATCCACTAAGGGGCCACATCCCAGAGGTTGGGAACTGGCCAGCCAATGAGATTTTCAACTTCTGTAAAACCTTTCCTTTTCTATTGTTTAGGGGTTTTTTCCTTGTAAAGGAGGCACTCAGTGATGGTTAATAACTATGACTTTTCTCATTATGCTCTGTGCTTCTGAAATTTTCACAATAATATTATTTTATTTATGTATTTATTCTTCTGAACCACCATCTCTCTCAAAGACGGACTCTTGATGTCAAAAGCCTCCAAGTAACCTAGAAATTCATACTTCTACTGACTTTATCTCATCTCAATCCAATTCTGGGATAAGCTGATTACCAAAGTTTTTTCTTTTCTCAACTGAAAATTTTAAAACAGAGTCTTGGATATTAGTGCTTAAACTGACATTGAATTATTAGCAAACAGTGACGTGCGGTGAGGGTTACCGTTGGTGAGGCAAGACCGCAGCAGCGGCGAGAAGCAACGTCCCGGCTGCTGTGTCCGACAGGCGTCTTGCATTTATGGCAGACATAAACATGAGATGCCTGTCGGACACAGTGGCGGGGGTGTTGCTTCTCGCCGCTGTCGTGCTCCACCGTCTTGCCCCCCCCGCCTTGCCCCCCGCCTCCTCCAACGAACAATCCTGCTGCCCTGGCCTGCAGCCAGCCCACCCATCCTCTCCTCCTCCTCCTCCCCGCTCGGTGCTGGGCTGGCTGCAGGCCGGGGCAGCAGGATTGTTCGTCGGAGGAGGTGGGGGGGCAAGGCGGTAGAGCGCGACGGCGGCGAGAAGCATCTCAGATGAAGCCGGGACACCTGGAAGGCAAGCCGGCACTTAAAGGCATGCCGGCACATGGCGGCCGAGCTCTAAAGTGCCGGCATGCCTTTAAGTACTGCATTCTCTTTTATCTCTTTTATTCCAGAATTAGAGCCTGTATTTTATTTTATTTTTTTAATACAGTCATAAGATAAATCAATATATTATCTTTGTCTTTCAATTTCATACACAAAAGTGATAAATTTAGTCTTTATGGGGATTCTCCGTCACTCAGGTCATGGTTGTCCCAAAGGTGCTTTTTCAGGAGGCAACTAGACTTTCTTGTTTTGCTTTGTTTTGCTTCTTCAACTCTGACTGGATGGTGGGGAATGGAAGGATTTATATTCATTCCCAATAGCCTGTGCCTGTCTTTAATAGTGAAGGACACAGGGCAGAAAACATCCTGCAGCCAAGAAGGCTCCACATACATTTGCACTACTCAGGTGATGCTGAGGACACAGATAAACCTCCAATGGCCTCAATGACTCTCTAAAAGAATGCAAATGACCAGCTCTTTGCAAGGAATATAAGTCCTTCCATTCTCCACCATCCAGTCAGAGCTGAAGAAGCTTCTTGAATGAGAAGCGAAACGTCTTCAAAGGAAAAAAAAAAGCCAGTTGCCTCCTGAAAAAGCACCTTTGGGATAAATCTAGTCTTGTTGCATACCCACTCTTGAAACCTGACTGAAAAGGATCCAAATAATCTTGTTTCTTCCAGGGTTCTTCACCTACTCCATTGCTACTTTCTCAAATTCCCTTTTTTTTAAAAAGTTTTTTTAAAATTTTAATTAAACAAAAACACAAAAAAGAATCATCCTTCATTACATCTTGTAGAAAGCGTGTTGATTGCTTATAGATAACTTTCATGCATTTCTTCCACAGTCATTACTTGTAGTTCATATTAGATTATACACTTTAAATCAAAAATCTTTGTATATCTTACTATCGATGTACCACAATTCTCATTTGACTACAATTATTTGAACGTGCTTTTACCTCAAATAATTCATACTTAAAGACACAACCACGTAATGGTGTTTATTAGCTATTTCAAAAATCCTCCAATAATATTACACCTTTGTGACATGTTCTAAGTAAAAGTCAATTAATAAAATTTCTAAACCCTTTTCCCTTTTTTCCCCAACTCGCTGTTTAGAGTTTGTATCCAAATTTCTTTTGCCAAAACCAGAGCATGCATGCACGCACACACACACGCGCACACACACACACACACACACACACACACACACACACACAGATAGATAGATAGATAGATAGATATAATTAAACAATACCCATTGACATTTCCTTGTTATTATAGTTGGCTAAAAATTATTTACTATTTATATCCAACCTCCTCTCATCAAACCCAAAGAACATTACACCTTTGTGACAAGATCTGAATAAAAATAGGTTAATAAAATGTATATGTCTTTTTCCCAGATTGCAATTTGCAATTTATATCCAAATTTCTTTTACTAGTTTGCCAGTACATGTATATATCATTAAGCTGTATCCATTATCATTTCATTATTGTTATTATAATTAATTATTTGTTAACAAATAAACATTTAATAACAATCTAAAACAATCTAAAAATTACTAAATTCCTACTTATTGATCACCAAAATTAACTAATTTTTTATTATCAACTTTCATTGTCAACCTGTATCTTTCCAGTAACAAAGCATCTTATCTCTCTTGACAATTGTGGTGTCAGTCTTCTTTTTATCTCCTTTATAAGGTTTTTATAGACTTCTCTCCGCACTTTGTTGCTTGAAGGATCTCTCAAGTAATCTCATTGCCCTCCATCTACTATTAAAATTAGCTTGTCTTTGGTTGTTAATCGTGCTTTTGAAAAAAAAATCTCTTCTTAAATCCATCATCATTTCTCTTTTTCTTCTTCTGTACCTTGGAACCTGAGGTAGACTTCCAGTTCGTCGAATTCCCTTTTCCATATTCCCTTCTTTCCACTTTCACCCACATTTGCTCCATTAATAAAATCATCTATTGTCTTTATCTTCTATGTCTTCATTCTCCTCTTTAATTTTGGGGGCTCCAACCCCTTCATCTTTTGCTGTGAGGAACACTAGTTTTTTCCAACTTCATCTCAATTCTCCCATATCCTTCCAGTAGATTTTGAATTCCAGCTGTGATAGTTTGAAATTTTAAAGTTTCCTCATCTGAGTATTGATCCATGTTTCCAAAAAAGAAGGAGGAAAAAGAAAAACTAATAACCACTGCCACCCTAGCCTTCCAGGCCTCTTTTATTTATTTTTTACTTTAGATTGACTTAAACACAAGTTATTTTATGCTCTTCAAAGGAGAAGGGTTCTGGTTTTTTTCCCTTTCTCTCCCCTGCCAAAATAGTTCTCAAAGAGCACCTGCAAAAACAATTCGTGCCCTTGGTTCTTTATCAGTTTCTGTAAACAAATTGCAAACCCTTCACCTACAAAGTCAGTAAAATCAAAGAGGAAAAGAGAAGAAATACGTTGTTTCAAAAACTCCAGCCTCTGACCTCCGAGTGGCAGTGTTGCTACCTTTCACTTTCTAATATTTATCTCTGGCTTATAGGAAACAAAGTTCTTTAATGAAATTTAATAACAAGTAATAGGAAGAATTGTTAAAATAAAAAGGAAGGTTTTAATCCAAAAATCAAAAAATAAAGTAACAAAAAACTGAAGAAGAAAAATTAATCCATTCACTTTAAGAGGAGAAACAAAAAATGTTGTGAGCACTTCACTCTACAAAGTATAGTTACAAAGGGGGAAAAAAGCTTTCCAGTGCAATCCAATATAGGTTAATTTCGCCACTTAATTCTTTTGCGTAAGGATTTAATTTGGCTTAAAAAAAGTTTCTTTGGGCAGTCTTTCTCAAAATAGAAAAAATACCTCACCACTTTCTCTTTTCACTTCTTTCCTTCCGGAGCCATCCCAACTTCATCAGCTTGGGGCTGCCTGTTTACCGCTGGCTTGAAGAGCTTTCCTTGGGTCAATCAGGGACTTTGTGGTGTCCCTGAGACCAGCAAGGCTTCGTCTTCCTGATCATCGTCTCTGCAGGACGGTTTAGGTGCAAATGGACCGTCCAGCAGCAAAAGTATCAACAGTGGTCTCGGAGTGTCAAGACCGCACGTTGTATAGTCATGACATTGGCTCCTCCCCTCAAATTCCTTTTAATAAGGAGAAGGTTGGAGACTGGAAGATAGTTATCCAAAGTGCAGGTCAAGCAATGGCGTCTTGAGGAGGAACACCACTTTCTCATTCAAAACTGGCAGGACTCATCTTTAGGATGCATTAAACACTACCTAGACCCAGATTTCTATTATCTTTCTAGAAGAATTCACAAACCATGATGGAGTGTGGTTTTGAATACGTGGGGCAGGGTTAACATTATGGAGGATTTAGATCAATTTCAGCAGATCAATTTATTTCTGGAGCTCTAGATCAGCTCTTAGAATGGATTTGGACATCTCTAACCTTATTTAACAGCATGATTACATTGATATTTTAGAGGTATTTATTAATGAATACTATTAATAAATAAATGACTTGCAGTAGAGATTAGAAACTATCAAAGTATGTTTTCTGAGATTGGAGAGGGATTGTAAACACATTTTAATTATTAAGTAAGAATTACAATTAGGTTAGTAAAGCCTGTTATTTTGACTTCAAAACATGATAACTTGGTTAGGTTTGCAAGTGAATAATGTTGAATAGTGATGGTGCCCCAACTCCCCCCCGCCATCCTGTAATTGTGTTTTGCCATTCATGGATTTTTCAAGAATATATTTCCTAGTTCAGTATTTGAAAAGGCTATGGGAAGGAACTTTTGGTGGGGAGATAAAGTTGACAGATGAAAAACATCCAGCATGGCATGCATTTAAGAGATTAGATGAACTTTATAGTAAAGTAAAAAGTGTAAATGTTACCTTTTAACTTGCATCAGTAAGAGTTTTTAAAAGTCTGTATTCAGAATTGAATGTGTATTTGCTGTTTCTTCCCTATGTTTATTTTTCGGTCAATTCTCATTGGGGCATTTTGGACTTCCAAACTCTTGGTTGTCATGTTTCCAAGTGATAAAACCCATTCAAAGAAGAAATGTGCAAAGTCCATCTTCGAAAACAAATTTCTTTTATTTAGGTAAACATCAACTTGACAAAATCTGTTGTAATTCCAGATCTGACACAAACTGGAATTACACCGCATAATATTGTAAGTTAGAAACATCCACCAAAAGTTACATTCTCCAATAAACACTCAATCTACATTGCCCGGTGTCTTCAAACTCCAGCTTCTGTTCTCACCAGGAACAGCCTCTGTTCCCACAGGAAAGAAGGCCACCTAGCCAAAATAATCCTCACTCACTATTCACTCCTTTCCCCTTAAGAATGTGGCGAGCCCAAAAAAAACCCTTACATAGTAAAGAGAAAGAAAAGGAATACATGAATATAATAGAGAGCTAAATAAAATGGCTACACATATGTCAAATTCGGGCTTGACATTGGTACTTTTAAAACATATTTTTGAAAAGGTCTTGTCCTAATCTTCTATTGAACATTATATCATTTTACTTTCATAAAATCTACTACAGCTCATCTCTGAACTTCAAATATAAATAGTCTCTGAGTACAATAACAATTGATTGCAATTTATACTTTGGGGGGGGGGATTAGTTTAAAAAGTTTTAAAAGATAAGGTAATTCTCTACTAGGATTTCCTTTCCCCAAGGATGAAATTATTGGAAAAAGCAAAACAAACACCTGGAGAGGAGAGAAGATTGGCAGAGGAAAAGAAAAATTAAGTAAATAATAACATGAGCAGCTGGAAGCAAAAAGGAAAAAGAAAAAAGAAACATACCAGCAGCTGATGTATGAGAGAAAAGAAAAAAAATGAAGACTTACACTGACAACCTGTTATTACCAGAATCAATTTCTAAATATGGCTTTATAAAGGATGTTTAACATCAAATATGGCTTACTTTATTAAAGATATACATCTTCTGCTTGAGAATTAGGGAAGCTTTTTGTTTTGCTTTTCTTTATCCATATAAAATAAAGATTATTTCATATAAAAGCTGAAATATAATGTCAGTTTAGTAAGGAAAAAATAGGAAAATAATTCTTGGTCACAGGGACAACTTTTGAGTGCACGAAAGTCAAGTAAAATTTACCTTTGAAACCTTACCTAAAATCTGTGAAGCATATTTAGTAAACTAACATTTTGGATATTTTTGATTGGGCATTGAAACAGGTAGTCCTTGACTAACAATAGGTTGTTTAGTGACCATTCAAAGTTACATTGGCTCTGAAAAAAGTGATCATTTTTCACACTTATGACCATTGTAGCATTCCCATGGTCATGTGATTTAGTTTAGTTTACTTTATTGTCATTGCACATGGTACAACGAAATTAAATGATGCCTTCAGTTACATTACAACTATAAATATAAAACCACAAACATACATCCTTTACTTTCTATATAATTGAAATTGAAAACCCGATATTGCACTCTACCATAGAATTCAATATGGTTACTGCCCTGGGATAGAAGCTGTTCTTCAGCCTATTTATCCATGTTTTTGTTATCCTGTCCCATCTGCCAGATGGTAATAGTTCAATAAAAGGGTACCCAGGATGAGATGGATCTTTAAGAATATTTTGAACTTTCTTAAGGTAGTGGGAGCTATAAAGCTCTTCCAAAGAGGGAAGAGGGCAACCAATGATCCTTTGGGCAATAATGTTGACCCCCTGGAGTGCTGTCCTATCTGCCATTGTGCAATTGGAAACCATACACAGATGCAGTAAGTTAAAATGCTCTCTATGGTGCAGCAATAGAAGGTCACCAGCAGTTTTTCAATCAGTTGTTGTTTTCTGAGAAGTCTCAGGTAGTAAAATCTCTGCTGGGCCCTTTTGACCAGTGCTGCAATGTGAGTGCCCCAGGTCAGGACTTCTTTTATGATAACACCCAAAAACTTAAAATCAGCCACTTGCTCCACTCGGTTTCCATTGATAAGCAAGGGCTGGATGTCTGATCTATTCTTTCTGTAGTACACTATAAGTTCCTTGGTCTTATTGGTGTTAAGGACCAAGTTATTGTCTCCACACCATGAAAACAAATCTTCCACCTCATCTCGATAGGCAGACTCTCCCCCCCCCCGAGATTAGTCCCACCACTGTTGTATCATCTGCAAATTTAGTAACAGTGTGAGTGGAAATGCAGTCATGCACATAAAAAGTGTAGAATAAGGGACTCAACACGCAATCCTGGTGTGTACCAGTGTTAAGAATAAAGGCTGAAGAGATATGATTACCTAATCTGACCCTCTGAGTGCGGCCAGACAGGAAATCCATAATCCAAAGGCAGATTGAATAAGAAAGCCCAAGATCCATAAGTGTAGACACTAGTCTGTGTGGAAGTATTGTGTTAAAATGCAGAGCTAAAATCTACAAAAAGCATCCTTACATAGGTTTCCCCCCCCCCCCCCGTTCCAAATGAGTCAGGGCAGTCAGTGTGAGGATGCTATAGCAGCCTCTGTAGATCTATTTCTTCTGTATGCAAACTGGTGTTTATTAAATGTATGTGGAATACCAGAAATGACCAATTTCTCAGAGAGGAGTGAGTGCCACTGGTATGTAATTGTTGAGGTTATTGATAGGGAATTTCTTTAGCAGCGGAACAATGGTGGAAGCCTTCAAACAAGTTGGAATAGTGGACTGGGATAAAGACCGATTGAAGATTCTGGTAAAGACTCTAGCCAAGTGATCAGCACAGCCTTTAAGCACTTGGCCAGAGATACAGTCAGACCTGCCAGCCTTTCTAGGATCCACAGCCCTCAGAATGCTCCTCACCTCTTCTTCCTCCACAATGAAGTGGGGGATACAATGGGCTGGTGGCGTTATTTTAGCTGACTCTCATGTCTCCACTTCAAAGTGAGCAAAAAAATGATTCAGCTCTTCTGTCAATGAAGCACCCCCTCAGCAGGGATGACATTGGTCATTTGGTGGTTGGTAATTTGTTGAATTACATGATTTATTACTATAAAAATTATTCTCAATCTTCCTCTTATAATCAGTCCTCTAGGTCAGGGTGGTAAAAGATGTTCCAATTTGTGTTCTCAAAACAATCCTGGGAAGCTGGATGTTGGGAAGCATCTTCTGGCCAAGATATTATAGGCAGAGCCCCTCTCCTAAGAGGGGCGTATGCTGGTGCTAAAACCAGTGATATATGTCTGATTGTCCCAAATGTGGTAATTGTATAACCTTATATCCATGTTTAATGTTGGAATATACTTTGTCCAATATGTAACACACTTAACATGCTGATAGAATTTAGGGAGCACTGCTTTTAAATCAGCCTGATTAATGTCCCCCACTATAATATGCACAGCATCAGGATACTTATTCTTCTGATTTACACTCAGATCCTTGACTAGATGTTCATATTTATGATGGTCGCAGTGTCCTGGGGCCATATGATCACCAATTGTGATCTTCTGACAAGCAAAATCAACGGGAAAGAGAGATTCACTTAACCAAAGGTATTACTGATTTAACAATTGCAGTGATTCAGTTAAATATGGCAAAAAGTTGTAAGGATGGAGCAAAACTCACTTAACAAATGTCTCACTTAGGAACATAAATTGTGCTTGTAAGTCGAGGACTACCTACAGTTAAGGAAAAAGCATATTATCTCATGCTGTTTATCTTTTATACTTGCATTCAAATTTGTCTGAAATATCTTTGTTCAATGTAAATGGTTGTCCAACTAACAAATATAACCTTGAGCAGCATTAAATGCTTATAATTTTATACAATTACTTCCCAGTCACATGGCACATAACTGTTGCACAATGTTTTGTCATATCAAGAACTCTGTGTGTTTTGTCTCACTTGCAAGACTAAATGCACATCACAATTATGTTCCAGTTTTACTTTCCACTTGACTTTGCTAAACAGATCACAGTTAATCCTACAATTAATGAACTATGTCATTCAGTTTACAGTAAAAGAGTGTGTTGGAGACAGCTAAACCATTTGGTCCATTCATGTCTGTTTGATCTTAACATTGAAAACAACTCTGAGTGAAATGAAAAAGAAAGCAATTGTATAGGTCAGCGGTTCCCAAACTTTTTCAGTCCACCTCCCTCCTGGTGCTACAAACTGATCCTCAATGCCCCCCACCCAGTGGTGGAATTCAATATTTTTACTACTGGTTTTGTGGACAAGGCTTGGTGGGCATGTGACTGGGCGGTTTGCATGACGGAAGGAAGATAGTAACAATAAAATTGAAAACTGTAACAATTAATTGCACATTTATTCAAAATCCAATTTAAAAACCTTTTTAGTTAATGTTAATTCAACAAAATTGTTGAACATGATCAGGTTTTTCTTTGAAGATGTTTTGCTTCTCATTCAAGAAGTGTCTTCAAAGAAAAACCAGAAAGTCCAGTTGCCTCTTGAAAAAGCCCCTTTGGGATTCTGAAGCATGATGAGATGACCAATTAAATAAAGTTTCATTTTACAAAGTCATTGTGGGCACATTGTTTGCATTGGTGTAATTAAGAAAGCACCAACATTTGCTTGAATTATTTGATGAGATTATTGCATAGTACCTAGGGATTCCCAATATGGAAAGTGAGAATGGGAACGTTTTAACAGATCTATATATTCTTGGGTTATAATTTTCCCTAAAGAATCATGGGGATATAGACAGTGGAGTTCAATCCCTTTCCTCAACAGATTGGAAGCAAAGAATAACGCTAGCAAAATGTAGCCTTTTACCTCTTTGGGGAATTATATTCTTTTTTAAATTATTACCATACATACATACATACATACATACATACATACATACATACATACATACATACATACATATATATATATAATTTTCCCCAATACAACTCATGCAAAGGGTCATCCACATGTACATTATATTTTTCACACTTTTAACTTACATATTTGTGATTCCTTATAACTTTTTTAAGCTAAACATTTTTAGTACAAATCAACGCATTGAAATATATATCACTAACACAGTTTCCTATCTCTTCCATTGACATAATTAACACCTTTTCATAAGTAAAGTTCAGTTGTCTCTCTCTCACCTCTTCCTCCCTCTTTTCCCCTTCTCTCTCCCTCTTTCTCCTTTCCTCTCTTCCTCTCTCTCTTCCTCCCTCCTTCCTCCCTTTCTCACCCTATCTCCACTCCCCTTTCTTACTCTCCTCTCTCTCCATCTTCCTCCTTCTTACTTTCTTTCTTTCTCCCCTCTCTCACTTTTTCCCTCTTTCCCTCTCACTTCCTTCCTCCTTTTCTTCCTCTCTCTCTCTCTCTGACTTCCTTTCTCCTTCTCTTTCTCTCCCTCCCTCTCTGCCTCCCTCCCTCCTCCTCCTCCTTGTGAAAAAAGAAATAGCTTGGCAAAAAAGAAAAACCTTTTCCCTCCTCTTGGCTGCCCAGGTGCCCCATCCCCCGCCCTGGATTTTAAACTGAATGCTAGGCTCAGCTCTGCAAGGGAGAGCCCAGACGGAGGGAAATAGTTTAGAAAAAAAGAAAAACTTTTTCCCTCCTCCTGGCTGCTCTGTTGCCCCCCTCCCCTGCCTTGGATTTTAAACTGAATGCTAGGCTCAGCTCTGCAAGGAAGAGCCCAGACAGAGGAAAATAGCTTGGGAAAAGAATAGATAGCTTGACTGGGGCGTGGGGAAGGTAGCTAGAATAGAAGCAAAGAAAGACTCACTGGGCAGAGATCTGCTGGGCTGTGTGGTTGAGATCAGCAAGGGAACCAGGCTGGAAGTGTTCAGCTGACTGGAGGCCAACAGAGCCCTAGGCAAAATTGCGCCCTGTGAGGGGACCACCTCCAGCACTCCTCTGCCATCTCCCTTGCCTCTTAGCGCCCACTCCCACCCCCCTTGCCTCTTAGCGCCCCCTGCCACCCCCCTAAGTCATCCCACTGCCCCCCAGGGGGCGGTACCACCCACTTTGGGAACCACTGGTCTAGATGAATGAAACAAACCTTGGTGCGTCGATTATAACAGTTAAAAATTGTTAGTAACTAAATTGCTATCCAATGTATCTTAAATAAAGAGCCATTGACTATATCTAAGCTGTTTTGAATGAATGCCTACATAATAATCATTTAAATATAGACACTGGCATGTTTACAGCTTCAGTCATCTAGAGTTAACTTCCCCTTATTAGAAGCTTATCTTCATATGCCCATAAGACATCATTACTTTGTTTTATCCCTGTTTTGGTTAGGATTGTTTGTATTTCTGTTATAACTTTTGGCTTAGACATGTTTTCATTAAACTAATGGCATTATGATGTCACATCATAAAATGATTTTTAACCTTAGATAACATTTTCATTAAGACATTATTGAAGTAGGTAGCATCCTAATGGGGAAGAAGGAATAACCTTGAGTAGCAGAAGGAAGAGGCACTACTAAGACAATGGTCAGATAAAAGAAGTCTGAATCCAAATCAGAACTTTAATCTGAGAAGGCATCACAGATAAGACCCTCCATACTTCTGATGAATATATTCATCTTGCAAGATTCTTTTATAATAACATTGTAATAAAAGCAGTATTAGTCTGCATGATTTTGGTTTTTTGGTCTGGTTTACCTTGAAGGGCTAACACTGTGTTTGAATAGCATTCAGATTATTTTGGCACGATTAAAGATTATGGATTTATTGTTAATATGCAAAAGTATTTGTAGATTTCATGTTAATTGTTGCCTGCATTCATAAGTATTGTTTTAAATTGCCATGAGGAAATGAGGGGTACTACATTTGCTTGATTGGTTGGGTTTTTGTAGGTTTGTGGACATTTTCTTATATTGCATTGAGCCCTGGTCAGCATCATCTTTGGGATATCTGTGAAGAATATTCTATCTGGCTGATAGGAGATGCACTCTGACAGAGCAAGTTTAGCTGAGACTAGGTTCAATCTTGTTGGATTATCTTGAATGAGGTTGAGTTGTTGATTCCCAATGAGGAGGACAGGATCCTTCAAACCTTGAGTTCAGCCATCTGCTGAAAATTGTCTCTAGAGACCCCCTTGAATTATTCTTGAAGAGAATATTTGGAAACAGTTAACAGAAAAAAGGGCTTACATGTAAGGAAGAGACAGGCTGGCTCTTCTCTGATTCAGTGTGGTATAAGAGGAAGGGAAGATAAGATAAATAACTTGCAAGACTCTATTACTATACACTTTCTCAAGAAAGTATAGTTACAGTCTTCCTGTGGAGTCAGTTTCTTAACTGGATCTACTTCATAGAGCTGATAACCTCCTTGGTTGTCAAGGCTTTCTGGGAGATGACCTATAACTAAGTCTATGCTTTGTGCCTCTTTGAGCTTCCTGGACATCTTCTCAAGAGGCCATTTTTGGACCAGAAAATTTTGGACAACTATTGTTCTGTTGTTCAGAAGATGGTGAGATAGCATTTGTAGAGGGATGTAGAGGAAGCAGATTATCCCGATCTATTTCAGTCAGGTTTCAGTTCAAATATAGTCTACATTTGTTCATGACATATAATGAAAACAGGATGAGATAGTGTCTCTATCCTACTTCTTAATCTGTCAGTAGCTTTTACTACCATCAGTTGAGGCTGTGTTCCTGAACAAGCTATGCAGCTTGGGAATGGAAGGCACTATACTGTGGTGGTTATCCTCTTTTCTCAGTGGCACATTGGTCCAGGAGAACATCTATTCAAGAATGTGAATGGAGGCTGAATCCCATCTGATTTGTGGCTGAAATTACCTGGCATAAGGCTGTGACCTGGAATTTCATGAAATTTAATGAAATTCCAGGAAATCCTTGTCCTCAGAATGGAGACTGAATGTCTCCAGCACCAAAAACTCCAGAGGTTCCAACCTGTCAATGAGCTCAAGGACTGCTGGGGAACAGGCAGAAGGTACTATATATCAGCAATAGCCTTAGTTTGTTCCTACAACCCAAAGTCACATAAAAGAACTTTCATCATTACCTCCAAAGGAGTTCTACTGGTCATTGCTAAGGTCTCACAAATTATTGTAGCAACATTTCCTTCCTCAACCTTGGCATCATGACTGCTGCAGGATCTGGAACCCAGGAAGGTAAATGTCCAGCTGGGCTACATTCACACATTGCTCAATCAGGTGTCAACAGCACATGACAGATCTGCTTCCATAATAACATTTTTTCATTCAAAACCAAGTGCAGATTGGTTATAAGAAAACTTTCTCGTAAGGTAGGCCAGAAAGATTTTCCTGCACTTGTTTCTTCCAATAGTCATTTTTAATATAAGAATCTACTGTAGAACTTCATTGAAAGAAGAGAAATCCTAATGGATGAAATATGATGATCTTGACTTAGTTATGCAGCAGCCAAAGGTTATACAGTACGTGATTGTTCTGTCTTTCATTGTACAACCATCTATCTAAGAGCCTGTACCTTGCCTGGATTTCTCTGCTTCTGTTAATCCTCCAGAAAGACATCATGAGAAAGGGAGAGAGAAAACGGCTTTTTTTGGGAACAAGGCTATTGCCATTGCTAAAGTCCTGCTAATGAAATACTGTTGGAGAATTTCTCTGGATAAATTTGGAGAAATTTATGAAAAGCCATCTGTATGAATTTCAACTTTCCCCAAAATAGGGGCAATGTTTTGAATACAGATACAACAAGCTTTGTTGCTAAACCTTTTTATGTAATACTTTGGTTTGTTTTGGTTTATTACTTAATTTTCTTCAAACAACAACAACCCATCAAAGTTCTTAAAGGCTAACACTGAGAATCGGTGTGCTGTAAAGTATGGGGTGTCGGACTAGCTTTCCCTCAGACATGGAAATCTCATTAGCCAGTCTTTACTATTCAGCTAATTCACCCCAACCTATCTTAAGGCGAAAAATGGGAGAAGGGAACACTATATATACAAAAACCAGGATATTGATTCAATAAAATGAATCAATGAGATTTTTTGAGCCTCAGGCTACTCAGGCTACACAAACCAGATATCCATGATCCATGATAGTTTATGCCATAACGATGTCCCTAGTGCCTATCATGCTGCACAATTCAGGATTTTTATTTTTTTTATTTTAAGGCAATAATAAGGCTAACCACTTGGAGAGTATTATTACAAATAAATCTACAATTCTACAAATAAAAAAGATATTACAATTTCTGCTTTCTACACACAGACAAGCATTATTGTCTTGAGAACATTATGTGCATTATACTGCAGAAATCATTAAATAGAAATTACACTTTTAAATGTTTTCTTTTTTGTAATAACTCCCATTGGCAGTAATGTGTTTTAAACTTACTTCTTCTTATATGCTCCATGATTAAAATAAATGGAAAGCTCAAGAAACAAACTGCTCATCAGAAAGCAGAAAAGAGGTAGGTGGCCTAGATTTTGATGCTGCTGTATAGTTTGTGATAAGATGAAAGATAATCTTCACACTTTTCAGATCTTTGATGTGAAATTTATCAGATATATCTCTGCTTAAATTGCACTAACTTGCTTGATAAAATATTTGCAATACAAAAGGTAAATTTTAACTTCTTGAATCTTCTGCAAATGTGTACTTTTTCGGCAGTGAAAACATACATGTAAGAATTCTATATTTGGAAAAGTGAGCATTTTGTGAAGTAAAAATGGAACAACCACCTACAGCTAAATAAAGAAAATGGACAATTTAATGACTACAAAAGCAAAAGGGAAAAAAAGTCCCCATACTTATAATAACTTGCTAACTATTGTGCATTCAGCTGTCACCTTCAATATACTTTTGAAACACCAACCTTTTCTTAAAGGGAAAGATGGGAAACAGAAAGTGTATAGTTTCATTCACACAGACTTTGTCACAAAGTGCAGTTGTAATATGATTTCTGTCACAAACAATCTGTTTGAATTTTTTTTGTCTTTATTTCAAATATGGAGATGCTTGTCTGTTTTCTAACCCTAGGTGATGAGTTCTGCTGTCTTGTCAGATAGGATTTGGGTTCACTTACTACCTGCTTGTTGACTCAGTCATAGACTTACCATGGTGGGAAGAAAAGCCTCTAGGCCACTGAGCATCTGTCTTTTTTCTTTAATTAGTTGGAGTCTTGGATAGAGAAGAAAACAGAGGTTTTATGCACTGAGGGAGGAATGTACAAGGACAGAATTTCAAAAGACGTTATTGTTTGTTGTTCCTCTTGTTTAGGATTAAACATTTTCTTACTGTAGGATAAATGTGTTAACCACTCTTGTCAAATTTCCCAAGGGTGTAAGGAGGTCTTTCACAGCTATAATTAAGTACCATGATAAATTCCTAGTGGAAGTATCAAACATATAATGTCATGCCTTTCTTAGTTTTTGTATAATGGGTGATATTTATGGTGGTTGGATTTTGATTAGGCCAAGTTTTTAAGATTTGAAGTCCATATTGTTGGAAGTGTATACTTGGAGAAAGGGTCCTTCCTTTTTGTTTTGTATCACAGAGCTTTTTTATGCACCATCGGGTGAGAAATTGATGAGCAAGTGAAAGATTCAGCTTCCGCCTTCCTTTTCTTTTTGGATTGCTTCCTTTTATTTCTGACTTGAATAAGATAGGAATGAAGTTGAAGAGTTGTATCCAGCAACATCAAAAAATAAATAAATAAATAATATGCCAAAGGAACTGCTCACAGAAACTAGTTGACAAAGTTGCTTAAATACAAATATTAAGAAAAATTCAAAATGAATACACATGCTTATGTAGATTTTTTTTGAAAGCATAAACTTGGAGAAATAAGATAAGCTGATTCTGTGTTTGGATCAAATAATATGGGCTAAGTGTCTTCTACTGGTATACTTATGAGTTAAAATATTTTGAATGGAAAAAGTACAGAGTGTAATTTTTGCTTCTGTTCTGGGTGAGACTTCCTTCTTTCCTTCCTTCCTCCTCCCTCCCTCCCACCCTCCCTCTCTCCCATCCTCACTCCCTACCTTCTCACTAACTCACTAAGGGAATCAAACTGAAATTAATAAATGCTTTGTTTATTTCTCTTTTTCTTTGTCATGGAAGAGCTTGTGTGGAAACACCAGGCTATTGTTTTTTCCCCTTTTGTGTAGGGATTTTAGCTGTTGCTAAATTTGCAGCTATTCAGTGCAATGTAGTGATTTTTGTTGCTCAGCATTTCAGATTAGGAAAAGTAAAAAACAGTCAGGATTACCTTTCTGAAGCTTCTGAGAATTTAGCAAATGAAAAAGTACTAGCATAAAAATCCCTTAAGTCAAAAGAAATAAAATGCTAAAAACACATTGCTTTTTATGATGATGTGATAAGTGATGTGATGTGTTTTATAGCACGTTTGATTATATCTAAGTCTTACATATAGTACGTCTTACATATGGTAAGGGAAATTTTCAATATTACTGCAGTCTTGTCTTGAAATAATCCTTTCTGTGTCTATTAGGTTTGTGTCCTACTTTCCCTTTAATAATATGCTCACTTCGTTCTATGTGTATGTAATATATATATAGAAGTGCTCACATAAATGGCCATTAAATGCGGCATATACCAAGGTGATGCATTGTCCCTACTGCTGTTCTGCATAGGTTTGAACCCTTTCAGATAGACGGTAGAGATGTTAGATAGATAGATAGATAGATAGATAGATAGATAGATAGATAGATAGATAGATAGATAGATAGACAGACAGATATAAAATTACTACCATTTTTCATACAACTACTATTTCACACAGAAGATCTATTAAAAGAAATTATCTAGTGGGCTTTTATGCCTATGAATTCAATTGCAACAAAATCTCCAGGCCACAGATAATCACTACATTCACTACCACACTGGTGAACAGCATATCTTTACTATTGAGTTTCATCTCTTTAAAGTTTCTCAGATTTTTTAGTTTAAAAATATTAAACTTATTTCTGTTTATCCATATCAGTGAAAGTTGTATGTCTGTATTTTGGAAACATTTTTTCATTACGTTGGACAGATTTTGCTTCCTGAATCTCGTTGTGTGTATCTAAGCCTGTTTAGACTGAATAGAAGTCTATAAAAGCAGCTCACATATACAGATGCTACTCAGTTCATTGTATCAGTTTCCATGTATTTAAATGTGATTGTTTCAAATAATCTGCTGATGGTGTCTGTTCCTGAGCATGATGATGCTAAAGTGATGAATTCTGTGTCATGACTTCAAAACACAAGTTGTACCTTTCATAATGGTGTTGCAATGTCTTTAAAGGGATGATATTTACTTTATACATTATACATTCAACAATTGCTTTCTTGCCACTGTGGTTAAGCAAAATGAAAGGCAAAATGTCATTTCTAATGCTTTAGCTTAAATGCATACAAATTTCCATGTGAAATCCCATGTGTGAAGTAATTATTTTGGGGCCTTCATCCTTCAGTCATAACCTCTAAAAGGTACTGAATAATTGCCATTCATTCCTGTTGTGTTTGAATCCAAGTGAAGTGGAACTAAATCAGGTATTGTAGTCATTAAAAATATCTTATTTCCCATTTTCTCCAAACATAATAATTTACTTATAGACCAACATGTATTCCCATAAATGGATTTAATTGCCAATGACATGTCACTTTTGCTTGTTTGTTTCCTTTTCATGCTATTTTGTATGTGGTGTGTGTGTTTGTTTGTTTGTGTGTTTGAAGAGCTGGATTGAATTGTTTTGCAATTTTAAAATATCTTTGTTCTTTAAAGAAAAAGTAGAATCTTGTACTATATTTCATAAGCCCCACATTGTCTTTTAAAGTATAATATGTATATTGGAAATCTCTATAAATGTTTTTACACTATGTGAAGAAAAAATGCATGCTTTTGTGCAACATATACTGCTAATACCAATTAAAATATAATCATAGTTCTGTCCATGATCACCTCATGACAACAAAACTGCAGCTGTTTCTGAAGCTGCTATAATTCTTCCTTATGATAACCCATCCTCATGAATCTACCCCCACTTCTTTTCTATAAATATCAGCTAAAACAGCAAAAGACATACTGTGGTTCACAGTGGGGTTGGCATCATATGAATATACTTAGGGGTGGTTCACATTTATATCCTATGAACAGGGAAATTTGCTGATTTTGGTTGCTTTGTTTTTGGTTGTTTAAGGATATGTTTATTTTTATGAAGAAAAAGCAAGTACATCTTTCACAAATTGCCCTCCTTTGTTTTTTCTATTGGAAAGTCACTGTGGATCCTGACTAGAAACCTGCTTAAGGCAAAAGGTTTAGTTAATTAAAATCTGGTGAGAAATCTTCTATTAAACTAATAATGGCCTCTGGATAGAATAAGATGTAAATCATATTATTATTTTAGTATACTTAGCATTAGTCTTAGTAACTGTAGATAATATTAAAGGCAGGATTAATTTACTTAAAAACAACCTTGAAATCAGTACAGTTGTTTATTTACATACATACACATACATATGTATATGCGTATACATACATACACATATACTGTGCATATAGAGTGTATATAGACAACTCTAGCAAATCCAATGAATGACAATGCTGATGTCAATGATAATGTCATTTAAAATAATATTTGATTATGTGATTACCCCCAAATTATCAGAAAATTAGGAGAGGGAATATAATAGAAGGGGAGATCATAGTATAGCCTCCTTTAAGCATGAAAGATCAGAAATTTACTCTAAAGAAATTGTGTGGAATCTCAAAAAAAAACAGAGATAGGATCAAGGGATCAAGAAGCTGGTGCATAGCAGATCATGTAAAGCAAAGTAAGCTGCTACTATGCCAAAAGCTCCTAAAGGTAACCAAGAGGTGATGAGTACATTGCTTTGAACGGCTAGCAGCAATGTCTTAAATTGCGCTGTTTTGCAGCCAGCAAAGGATCCCATGATGGATGGTGACATGGAAAACAAAGGAAGGTCAAGTACTGTGTGAACTGCAAAGTTCTGGACTTCAGTTAAATAAGGGAAAGATGATTAGAGAAGCCCTAGCAAGAATCTATTACTGTAATTCAGGTATGACATCAGGGAATGCATAACAGTTTCATTGTCTTGGAAGTCAGACCTTGATGAATCCATAATCTCCAACAAATGAAAATTTCCTACCCAGACATTTTAAAATGTTCTGGAGGTGAATATTCACCAGAATAACCATTTCCCCAGCACAAAGCCATTTAGCAAACCTGGATGTTAATACAGATCATCAAAAAGGATATAAGATATCAGATCTTATCCATGTTTAATTTCAAACATTGGTTAGACATTCATGAGAAGACTGCCAAGTTATCTCAACAAGGTGGACCAATGTTCTCTTCCATCTTGTATGTATTGACATAGTGAATATATGATAACAAAAAAATTGAAGCTTGAAATGCATAATCAAAATAAATAAGTGCTTAGTGAAATACTATAAATAGAAGTGGGGACCAAGAATTGAAACCCTATAGAACATCCAAAGTGAGAGGAAAAGAAGGAAAACATGATTATGAAACACTTCCAGAAAGACAAGACCCCAAAAAGGTAAAATAAAAAAGAAAGAGTCACTGGTTCTCAAGAGTGCCAAATGTGGTTGAAATTTTCAGCAGCTGAAACACCAGAGAATAGTTCTTAGCTTCTAGAACATTAATCTAATCTCATAATAATGCTTTCTCATTTGAGTGCCTTCTGAGAAACAGGATTGTAATAGTTGTAATGGATCATGGATCAGCAAACATGTTGATACAATAAAACAATGAGTGTGTAATTCTGTCAAAAGCTTTAGAGAAAAAAGGAAGATACAATGCTAGAACAAATAAAAAGGAAGTAATTTTTAAATAAACTTTCTGAAAAGAAGCATGCTTTCAAAAAATAGAATTTACAAGCTAGAAAACAAAAGAAGGCAATGTAGTAAAAAGAAAGTTAAAAACTCTGAAGAATATATAGCAAAAGAAGAAAATACTAGCAGCTTTCTTCTCCTTTAAGAGCTCTAAAAACCAACAGTCTTGGCTATGAGTACCCTGAAAAGAAATTGAGTAAAAATACAAAACAGGTGAAAATTATAGGAGCTAGAAAGCTCTCTGAAGAAGACAGCAGCACTAGTTAATAAAATGTTTTAAAAAGCTTGAATGGCAAATGAACCTGAGAAGCAATAGGGGCTGTAAAATAGGGTTACTGAACTGCATCTAGATCTACAAAATATGTTTTTCAGGTATTTTGGTATTGGCCTAATTTGAAATTGTGAATATTTTTGAGCAGGCAGATGCACTCAAGATGGTGGAAGGAACTGTGCTTCTTTTTCAATCCATACTTGAGCCAAGGGCAAAAAAGATATAGAGTAATCCATTTGATTCTCTTTGAAATTACAGTATACATTACACAATGCAGAAGTGCTAGGACAAAGATTATGAGAAACAAAAAACCCTATGCCATTTCATCAGTATGAAAGTTAGCAAAAGCATTCTATCATAGTAGCAATAGCACTTATAATGCTTTACAGCCCTCCCTAAGTAGGATACAAAGTCACCCTATTGCCCTCAACAAACTGGATCCTCATTTTACTGACCTTAGAAGGATGGAAGGCTGAGTCAACCTTGAGTCAGTCAGGATTGAACTGATGGCAGTTGGTGGAATTAGCCTGTAATATGCATTCTAACCACTGCACCATCATGGCTCTGCATAAGAAACAAAGAAAAACCTATCACAACAATTGCCAGTGGGTGAAAAAAAAACCATTAACTTCAACTACTTCTTAGTATGTTAGGGAAGGGGGAGAGAAATGTTATTCTCTACTCTGGGCAATTAAGAATACTATAATGGAAAAGTTTTTTTTTCAATTGACCCATTCTGTCCAATGGTCAGGACTGCTGTGGAGAAGGAACATTCTTAATCTCAGCTCCCTCTAGCTAGCTGAATCCCTTGGGCGTGGATGAAAATAAGTGAAATTACAACTTTTTCATTTCTGACTAATTCCTGATTAAATCCCGCCCCCCTCAGTAGTAAGGGAAACTATCTAAAGAATAAATGAAGCCAAATTGGATAATGTCCCAGGATAATGTTGCAGAATTCAATGTGGGTTTGTCCCCAGGACCAGAGGTTTAGTCTTCTGAACTTTTGGATTCGTACTGGAGTCCTTGGGGAACTTTTCTGAGAAGTCTCTGTCTGTCTGAGACAGAGAAGTTCCCTGAGGATTGGTTCCAGCATGAACGTGAAAGCTAAGAAGACTAAACCTCTGGTCCTGGGGACCAACCCACATTGGATCCTATCTAAAGAACATTTGGGCAACGAAACTGAAACATGGATGTTGAAAATATAGCCCATTCCAGAATCACAGTTCTGCTAGAACAGTGCTATCAAGTTCGCATCATCACAGTGATGTCACCTGATGTATTGGGACTTTTTTCTCCTTTGCTAAATCAGCAGTGTGATGCATCCGGCCATCGGGCCATGAGTTTGACAGCCTTATGCTAGAAAAACCAGGTACATACTTTTCCTCAACACAGTTTTATTCAGGACTGTTGCACATCAAGTTAAAGTTTGTCCTTTTACCTCCGAAATAACCTTGTAATTAGCAGGATTGGGAAAATGGAATTCTCATAGTAGAATTCTTCCCACTGTCAATGGTAGTGATGGGAACAATGCATCTTATTGGCATTTTACAAAGATTGCAAAAGAAAGGACAGGATTTATATATTTTAGTTCAGAGAAGATTGAAGCATTTTAACAATGACACTGGAGAACATTGCTTTACATTTCATCTGAATTCCAATGCTATAACCACATAACCATGCTCATAGATTTTAATTTTAAGGATATGTACGTACATACGTACGTACGTATGTATGTTTTCGTAGATTTCACGGGTACAGGTATGCAGGTCTTGGCGTATTCAGGTCTTTTCCTGTGTAAGAGTGAGAGTATCTTGGTGACGTTTCGACGAGGTCCCACTCACCATCTTCAGGCTAGTGCCTTCGGCTTCGTGCTTGTGCAAGCAAAGTGTGATCGGAGCTGCCGTCTTTCTATAAATATTGGTTTGTGTGTGTGTGTGTGTGTGTGTAGTGCTGGCTTTGTTGCAGAAAGCGGGTTGGTTGGCTGTGTTGTTACATCTTGGTTAGTTGATGGAGGTGATGTATGCAGACTAATCGGCTGTTTCGTAACATCCTGTGTGGCTGAGGTACTAGCTGTGTGCCCATTAGTGTTTTGTACTGTAAGGACCTGGGTAATGGGCTGTGTGATGACATCCTGAGCGCTAGTGTAGTGATATCCTGAGTCCTGTGCTGCAACATTCTGGGAGGTTGGCTGCGTTGTAACCTCCTGAGTTCTGTAATGTAATGTCCTGAGCAGATGGCTGTGATGTAACATCCCAGGCTTTGGTTTGGCTCCGAGTTTGCGGTCTGGCCATTTGTTCATGGTGTGTTGTCAGTTTGCTTTGTGTGGGGATCGGAGGGGGGTATAGCAGTTGGTGATGCCACCATGGTTTGGCTTCTGGATGGTGGTTGCATTTGTCTATGGGATGGGTTTGGGTTTGGGTCTGATGAAGGTGATTGGTGGTGGTGTCCTGTGTTGTTCTGGGTCTGGTGTCAGTTTTCAGGGCTGGGACTCGTTTGTTGACTAGGGCTAGTTTCCAGATGTCTGGTAGGCGGGAGGTATCATCACGTTTATTCATGTTGTGGGGGTGTTTCTCTATTTCGATGGCTTCCATAATTATTCTCTTGTTGAAGTGTTCAGTTTTGGAATATTAATTTGGTTCCTTCAAAATCAATTTCATGTCCTGTTGCTTTAAGGTGTTGGAAAAGGGAGGAAGTTTTTTCTCTTTTCTGACTGTGTTCTTATGCATGCATTTATTCTCCTATTAGTTTGTCCAATGTATGTGGCTGGGTAGATTTTGCATGGTATTTCATAGACTCCTTGGTTTTCTAGCTGTATCTTGTCTTTGGGGTTTCTTAAGATGTTGGTTATTTTTTGGTCAGTGCCGAAGGCTGTCTTGATATTGTGTTTGTGGAGAATTTTGATGATTTTATCTGTGGTGCCTTTGATGTAAGGGAGGAGGGCAATGCCGTTGTCCTGTTCTGTGTCCCAGTTCTTGGGGGGTGTCTCCTTTTGGATTAGGTGGTAATTGTGTTTCTTTGGAATCCGTTTGAAATTAATATGTTTGTGAGAGTGTGTAATTCAGTTTTCAGGTGGTCTTTGTCGGCTAGGCATTTAGTTCTGGAGATGAGGGTCTTGGCTACGGAGTTGATCTGTGCTGGGTGGTGATGGGATTGTGTGTTTAAGTAGCGGTTGGTGTGTGTTTTTTCCCGGTAGATGATGTGTCCTAGGGAGCCATTGGGTTTTTTGTAGATTAGGATGTTCAGAAAGGGAAGTTGGTTGTTAGCTTCTATTTTCATAATAAATTGTATTTTGGAGTGTAGGCTATTGAGATGTGTGAAGAAGTTGTCCAGTTTTTCCTTCCCATGTGGCCAAATTACAAAAGTGTCATCTACATATCTAAGCCAGACTTTGGATTTGTGTTCAGATTTATCTAAGGTGTTGGTTTCAAAATGTTCCATGTATTGGAACACAGCCAACCAAACTGCTTACAGCAATAAAACCAGCACTCCACCCCCACCCCCCACCAATATTTATAGAAAAACAGCACTCCGGTCATGCTTTGCTTGCACAAGCATGAAGCCAATGACACCAGCCTGAAGATGGCGAGTGGGACCTCGTCGAAACGTCGCCAAAATACTCTCAATCTTACACAGGAAAAGACCAGAATACGCTAAGACCTGCAAGCGCGCGCGTGCACATGCACACACACATACACACGCGCACACACACACACACATTCCCATATCAGTCTTGTGAGCTAATTAGGTTTTGAATCAATGGTTAATGACAGTAATGATCTAGAAGACAACAACAAATTGAAAATTAAGTTTGAAGACAAAAATTCACTTGCTTAGTAATATGGTGATAAGGGGAAGAATTGGGGAATCAGGCAATATATAAATCTAATAAAAGATTATAATTATGATGATGATGAAGAAAAATTATACATGTGTTACTTCCATTGATTCTTTAATATATATGTCAATCTCATCTCAATCACTATAAAACACACTTTAAATACATTGTTCAGATGCCTTGTTTCTATCTGTGAAAATTGCACAGAAACTTTAGGTGGCTCCCAATATTTCTGTTTGAGTCTTACAATAATATATCTAATTATTTATGATAAGTACTCACCCTTGCTTGTGTAAGCCTAGTAAAGAAATAATATCAAAATTGTAAGTTCAATACAGTGTTAATAGAAGCTGCTCTTATTTTTATCCACATTGCAACAACACTCAATAGTTTCACTGTGGATGTTTAGAGGGTGCACAAACGTTCATGAATATTCAGCATTAATTACATTATTTAAAAAAATGTTTGAAATGCATAATGGGGCATTCCTTACCATAAACTAAATAGTCATGGGATGATGTCTTAACTGAACTACAAGTTTGCCTTAGAATTTAGAGAGTTTTGAAGTACAATTAATAGATTTTAGCTTGAGGTGTTAAATTGCTTTATAGGTGGCCAAACCACATTTGCGTCTTTAATAAATTAATCCCTATGAAACATAGTAAGCCAATATCTTCATTCTCTGACAAATTATAGGGACTAAAGAATCTTGCTACTGCATTCAGTAATCTGAGATCCATGTTACTTTATCTCAAGGCTGAATCTACCAAGAGAGGGAGGGAGGGAGAGAGGGGGAGGGAGAGAGAGGGAGTGGGAGGGAGGGAGAGTGGGGGCATGCAACTCACAATTAAAAATCATTGTATGTATCGACATGTTTATTTGTTTTTATAGACCCAAACTAGCATAGATGGGTAGTACAATTAGAGACAAATCTTTTTGCAATCTGTGTCACACTATGTTCCATTCCACATTAGTCAGGAATGTTCCTCATCTTTTCAAACCATCTTTAAATAAATATTGTTTTAAGTATCTATTTTAATGCATATTCCTCTCAAAATGTATTTATATAAATATTTTTTATTTCTTTAACTTTTATATGTATGTCAGGATGATCAAAAATTGTATTCCATCAGTTTTAAGTATGAAATCTGTTGATTTGCTGTATATATTAGTCTTGAATCATGAATTAATTTTACAGGCATTTTTAACAATTAGATTTCTTTATTTTAATTTCAAAGAATATTCAACTAAGTTCACTTTTAAAAAAAAAGTACTTTAAAAATTGTTAATTTAATTAACAATTAAATTGTATCTATAAAAAGATAAAAACAATCATAAGGTTTTAAAAAAGATGTCACTACTGTGTGCATTCTTGAAGTTATAAAATAAATGGGTGTATACTGCTATTTGTTTGCTTTGCCTTTGTAAGTCATAAAAAAACACAACCAAAGCTTACTTTCCCAACATGTGTTTAAGAACATGGTATGCAGCTGCATAAATAGAATTTTCCTTATTATTTCCATTCAGAAGGAAACATTAATTGATTATATTTTGAAATTCATGATTTATAGAATGCATCTATTTCATGTTTGTGTGTTTAGTATAACTGTTTGTATCTACAATATATTTGTAATTATAGTAGAACGATATTATTTATCAAATAATTTTCAAAAACTGTTTTAGATCTATGGTTTTAGAATGCTTATATCCAGACAGTTTTATTTGTGCAACCCTTCTGATTAGATATTGGGAGAGAATCTCCTCCCACTAGTTTCTTGCTGTTAAATATTTACAAAGACATACAAGCACTTCTACAATTTTTGTTATGATTTACATTTGGAATACCGCGGACATTGAAAAGGGAAAAAAAAAAAGACATTTTCTTATCTATCCCCAATACATTAGAAAAGTTCATGCCCTGCTCTCAGCATTTTCCAACACAGCTGTAGAGTAGTTTAAAGCCTATTTTTTAAATAAGCGATGCTCAATTTGTCTTTGATGATCCGCATGATTCAGGTGAGATGGGAGCACGGTCGGGCTCTTATTTGCATAAAAATTAATCACAGAAAAATGTAAATTGATAAAATTTTGTCCTGCTTTTCCCCTCTATTCGAGAACCCATGGATGGCTCCCAGAAGCAATCATCTCAGTATGGGGTTGCATTGGATGCTGTACAAATGATCACATTTGTGTTGAATACTCACTCATTTAAATGTCAGCACTGATGGGGCGGTAGGAAAAAAAAGAGTGGGAAAAATGCACAGCAGCTGAAGACTATCAAATCCATGGGCACTCTTTAGAGATATATGATCTAATGTGAAAAAATTGTGGATTAATTATCCTTTTTTCAAAATGGTAATTGTTTTAGTGTTACAACAGAAAAAATATGCAATTTATTTGGAATCAAACAAAAATCAGTAATGTTAAATACATCATTACATCATTGTGTTTATTAGAAGGCTGCAATTAATTCCAAAGTCTCCTGTTCTATAATAGATGAAACAAAGAATGCCTCTATTTCTTTTCAAGGATATACTATATATATATTACTAACGAAACTATATTTTTTAAAAGAAATGTTTTAACTGGGTTTTATACAAAGCAATTTGCTGTTTAAATGTTATATGATGCCAAATAATTAAGTATACATTTTAGCAGTGTTAAACAATAAATACTACAGCAATGAGTATTATAATCTCTTCGGAACCATTATTAAATTTTGGTAAAATATATCAGTAAGTATAATATTGTCTATCTTGCATGAACACTACCAGGGTAAATATCAATTAATAAATGATAATTCTGATTGTCGGTTTCTCTAAACTGAGGCAACTAGCAAAACAACAACCAGGAGTTAAGTCACGTTTGTGTCTGATAAAATTTGAATTGCATTAGCAATTATTTAATTTATTCTTTATACACTAGAAAGATTGTAACAAAAGCTAAATAGTTTGCAAAAGTTTCTTTGCAATAAATATTTTTGTGATTGTTCCAGCAAGAAAAGTGAGATATTTTTTTTAAAAAATTGTCAACATTTTCTCATTGTACTAAAAATTGCAATGTTTTATTGTCAAAATGTTATACAGAAATATATTTTTTCTGTGTGTGCATAGTAAAATATTTATACACACACAAATGTATATTATGTAAAGCTCTAAGACATTCTAGGTGTAACCTTTCTAATTAGTTGGCTTGCTTAGATGGAAAGAATGCTGTAGTTGAAAATGACCTAGTTTAGATTTTTTCCCCAGGAAAATAGCTGATTGGCATGACAAATGTCTAGAGTATAGAAGATGAGCTTGATGAAAATATACAAAATCTGTTACCTAGATAGATATTCTTACAGTTTTTAAGTGTAAGAAAACAAATAAGGAGATACTTTGAGAATCCTGGGTTATGACTAAAGCTGTCAGTAAATATAATAAGGTAACTTTATAGACATTAAACAGCCTAAGGACTTATAGGTAATAAGATGAAAAGCCAATTCCAAAGCAAGTGGTTGAAAAACTGAAAAAGTGGTCAAATTCGCTCCTCAGGTTAAAGGATTTTACAACTCAAAAAGTCCAAAGAAGAGATTTCCAAAGAATCAAGATCTATTAAAGTTCACAGTCAGGGTTGGACTGGAGTATGGCATCACTGATTTTTTTCCCAGCATTTGAGAGCTACAGATTAAGTACTTAAGATTTCATGAACGGCCTTGATCCTGTAAAGAGTCTATTTCAAGAGGTATTATATCTCATAGCCTGCACTTTCAAACATATCTTCTACTGTACTCAAGTATTGAAAGTGACGCAACCATTTCACACGAATTAGCTTCTGAGTTCTCAGACAGGCCTGGGATGAATATAGTTGCTTCTGGTGGAAGACCTATGTAACATCTAGACTAATGGAATGTGCCCCTCTTGGTCTTCTCAATTGTATTTGATGTTATTGAACACAATATCTTTTCAAATGTCTACAAGGGATAGTAATGAGATCTATCATTTTAAATTAAAAATAAACAGAATAAACTACTCAGCTATTACTTACTAAGACTTTTAGCAAATGTGCATTTGCTGAGGCAGACACACTGGTCCATTCTGGAACTCTTTGGTAGAGTTGCTGAAGCAGGTTTTTCTAATAATAATAAATTACCACAATTTTCTGTTCACAAAGGTCAGCTGTATATGCTGAATATGCCCCAACATGGTTATGAAATGCATTCCAGTGCTAGCCAGTGGCGCCTTAGAATGTTTTTGTCTTCCTGATGCTGCTGCCAATTCTAGTACTGTTGGCATGATAAGTGTAGCTGTCTCTCTTTGGATGGTTGCTTGTATCTTCACTTGGCTGTAGGATTGTATAATTTTGATCTAGAGCTAGACTGCGGTATAATTCTAAATAAAATAGATCAAATGAAGAAATTATGTGGTTGGACTGAAGCTCCAGAAAGAACTGGATCTTTTAAAAATCAGATTCCATGCCAAGATATAATATTGACACAGCACTGATTAGAGTTGTAGATAATCTCTTCTAAAATTGGGACTTGATTGATATAGCTCTCTTGATGCTAGTTGACTTCTCAAGATTTTGATACCATTAATCAATGGAAAGGGAAAATACATGAGTTTTGCATGATCCTGCTACTATAACTATTTCAATAAACTTTGTTCCAATCTTTCTGTAGACTCAGGTTCCAAAGCTGGTATACATTGTAGGGTTTATAGCTATAGCTGGTTCAAAATGTGCTGTGCTAGCAGTTATGGGCATATTCTGCAATATCTCTGATCTGCAAGCTTCGTTCACCAATGGATTTTAAGTGAAATTCAAGGTACTGGTTGTCATCTACAAAGCCCAATGTGGCTCAAAAGGTGGAAAAGGGCCACCTTTTTCCAATTTTCTCTCCCATGCTAAAAGATATAACAAGATAGGTATGATCCAGGTCCCATTGATTTAACAGTGCCATACTGTAGAAAATCACCATCTTGCATACTCAGTTGCTGTCCCTGCTCTCTGCAATACCATTTCTGTAGAGCAGGGATGTCAAACTGGCAGTCCGCTGGCTGGATGTATCAAGCACAGGCCATGCCCACCCCAGCTCAGAGAGTGGAAAAAATGTCATGAAACATCATGTGACAGCAACGTGATGCAGTGGGTTTGATACTGTAGAGATTTCTGTAATTTTGTGATATTTAATTTGTATACTTCCTTGACTTTTTGATTCGGTGGCCTAAAAGTTCAATAATATAAAATAATACATCATGACAAGAACAAGTGACTTGAGTCAGTCTGTTGTATGGCTGGCAATAGTTCCTCAGAATTCAATTTTGGCATTTACCCAACCCTTATTGGAAATGCCAAAATTCCAAGCTAGTGATCTTCTATGCTGGCAACCCCTTAAATAAGCTGGAGATGGGCATTACTTTTAATTATGAGGTTGAGTATTTACTGGACTGAAAATTTCATGAGGACTCCATTGTTGCTGCTAGGAAGGAGATGATCCATACAAGAGTTAATAAAAGAACTAAGAAAAAGTGTGACTCTTTCATCTGCTGATAGAAATTTAATGACTCATCTTCATTCTCTTTACTTGCAAACCCTCAATGGATTCTACTATATAGTAGACAATGGTGAATGAAGAAAACTAAGACATGGCAAGAAATGCTGTTGTAATAATGCTATACTTGATTCTCTTTCTGGAACTATACTTGAAGTCCACAAATCTTTTAACAATGCTTTTCAATAGTGTATTCAATTATTTCCATCTTTGTGTGAATGCAGTAATGTTCTGGGATAGTTCCTAATCAAATGCAACATGCAGATTGTAGGCCGGAGTATTTAATCTGGTAAAATTCCTGGATCATTTTGTATTCCTATGTGAGTTTTTTTTTTAAAAAAAGAAGAAGAATAACAGGGAAATTCTGCTGTTGCCCAGCTGTGGTGGTGACTATTTTTTGTGGAGCAATGTAACATCCCTCAAAAGTTTGATTTTGCAATGCTTCGTTGTTCTAATGAGGGAACATCATAACAGCAAAAGCAAAATTATGTGTTTTCTATATCCAGATACTGCTTTAATTGTTAAGTGCTGAAATCTTGGAATGAAAGTGTGTCAAAATGTTATGGTCAGTCAAACCAAATGAAAACTTATTAATTTTTTTATTAGGGACATTCAAAAATATCATGTTAAAGGGGGGGAGCCAATGTCACGACAATACGGATGTGCGGTCTAGATGCTCTGAGACCGCAGCCGATACTTTTGCTGCTGGGTGGTCCAATCAGGAAGAATACGTCTTGCTGATCTCAGGGACATCGCAAAGTCCCTGATCGAGGCAAGAGAAGTTCTTGCTGGCGACAAAAAATCCAGCTAAGGCTGATGAAGTCGGGGCGGCTCCAAAATGGAAGGATACGGAAAGAGAAAGTGTTTCCAACTGGTGAGGAATTTTTACTGTTTTAAAAGAGACAGCCTATAAAAAAAACTTCAAATTAATTTCAATTGGAGAACAGAAATAAGCGGCGGAATTAAGCTTAATTAATATTTATGGTGATTGTTTGTGTCTGGAAATTAAAAGAGTGGAATACAGAAAGAGGAATTAAATGGAGGGGAACTCTACCCCAGATGGCAAGACACAGAAGAAGGAAAAACAAAAGAATTTATGGATTTAAAGAGATAATTTTTATTAGCAACATAATTGATTACACTACTGACAATTAAAGATAAGCTGATTAAGGAAACAGAAGAAGGGCATCAAAATTACATGAGAGATTTTATAAGCAATGAGTTGCTAAGAGGAGTCCATACAAATTTGATTAAGGAGATGATTAGAGGACTGATACCACAAATGGCAGAAGACATAAGACTGTTTTGCTATTGGAAAGATACAGGTTGATAGATGGAAGTGTATAATTTAAAACTAGTTAAACTTAGTGAAATTTAGTGACAATAGATATAGTTACATAAATAATTGATAATGATAATAATGTATAAATGTGTTGTGTTATGATAAGTAATAATTGGATATGAATATTGAATGGTACCCATGAAAGGAAGATTAGAAATCTTTTTGATTATATATAAAGGTTAATAAAAAAGAACTAAGTTAGATTCAGTTGTCTTGATTATTAGGGGGAAATGTTATGATACAGGATATAGTCAAATAAAGGAGGGATAACGATAACAACGTATATATATGTATGGGTTCAACATAAGGAAACTGGATGTAAATTGTAAACAGTGATTTAAAAAGGAGAATTAGAAAATTTTGTTACTAAATATTATGGATGTTTAGCTACAATAGGACATAAGAATTCAGTGTTATTGGAGGATTTTAGAAATAGTAAAGGAAATGCCAGTATGTAGTTATGTATTAAATCTTGGTATATTTTATGATGAAGGACATTTAAACAATTATAGTCAAATGAAAATAGAGGTATGATGATGATGACTTGTATAAATATCTGAGTTAAAATACTTGAGTTAATATGAATTATGGTTGATGATTGTGGAAGAGATGCACGAAAGCCTTTTTGTAACCAACTGATACACTTTCTACAGTATGTAAAGAAGAATGTGTTATGTTTGTTTTGAAAATTAAAAAAAAATTATTAAAAAATATCATGTTAAGGAATGGACCAGCCATACTGAATTTCATACATCTAGCTTTATAATGAATCTTATTTGTCTTGTACAATTGTTCAGATTGCCATAAAGCACTGAGCCCTAATACACTTCAACCCATTTGATCTGTAGTGCAAGTCCAAGGTATTGTAAAATCTAATTTAATCTCCAATCTCACTTCCTAGAATCAGAGAGTAACTGAAATGGAGCAGGAGTAGAAAGACAGTTGTATAATTAACAAACTAAATTAAACTACATTGTATACATACACACATACCTCTCACTTTTTTCCATTGTGCACTTACATTGTGTGCCTACAGCAGGGGTGTCAAACTGGCGGCCCATGAGCCAGATGCATCACATGCAGGCCACACCCACCCCAGCTCTGTGAAGAGAGAAAAAACATCTTGATACGTCATGTGACACCCTGAGTTTTACACCCGTGACCTACAGGATCTATTGTTTGACTTGACTCAGATTTGGTTTCATATGTAAACGCAAGACTGGACATACTTCCTACTGATAGAGATGGATATACTTGGTAGCCATCTTTCCTTTGCTTTTTTTTTTTTTACAATAGGAAAAGGATTTAAATCATACCTATTGATTATGGAGTTAGAAAGTCTGTCATAATTGTTTTTAGCTTAGTATTGAACTTTGCATATTTTCTTGAAAAACAGAGATTTGATAGCTGTTGGGGGCATTATAAAATCTACATTACATCTTTGAATGCCATAAAAGTAAAAGCAATTGTATTAGAAACTGTCTGTAATAAAAAGAAAATGAAATAAGGTAGGTAGGATTAAATGCAATGTAGCTTTGAAAATACATGGTTCTCAACTCAGCTTCCATGAACCGCTGTTTCCACCTAGTGGCTGCAGATGAGAAACATTGCAGTTTAAATCAGAGATAGTATTGAAAGCTGAGGCAGACCCCCCCCACCCCACCCCACCCCCAATGAAATGCTGTAAGGGCAGAATGCATTTAGGCACTTATACAGTCATTATTTTGCTACCTATTAGTGCCAATGCAGTTCAGAGATTGTCAGCTTTTCATTTATAAAGCACAGTTTTCAGAAGGCTTGAACTTGGTTATTAAAAATCATACTGTGGTTGAAACCTGGCAGCTTAATAGCACTTTCAGGGAAAACCATGTGGTGTACACTGCAGATTTTCATTACCAATAATGCACAAGACCTGGCAGAATCTTGACAGGCTTCACATATGCAACTGGATCCCAAACTGCCACTTGCTCAAGTGAATAGCAATCAAGCTTTTTCTCTCAAACAGGATTTGCAAATTTCTGAAAAAAAGAAAAATGTATTTAAAAGAAGATTAAACTAAAGGAGATGGACTGAATGCATCAGGAAATCTTGTTAGAACATCTGTAGCTTATATATCTGGTTATCCCATTCATTGCTGTCTACATTTTTGGGGGGGGGGGATGTTTTAAAAAATTAATTTGATATTATCAGTTTCTAAAAGTAATTATAAAGAACTGAATAGGAATCCAAGTGATGTGAATTAAGTTGATTTAAGATAATGTAATTGAGAGTATTGATTTC